>NW_026614777.1:0-113943 GCF_030052815.1 Hevea brasiliensis
TGTTAGTAGTATGCCCTAGAGTATATCATTTAGTATGTATTTTGTACATTTTTATTAATAAAAGGCATTTTCACTTTTCCGTTTACATAATATATTTATGTGTAATAGAAAAGGTTCATTGATATTTTATTAGAAATTCTATTCTTAAGTTGTTAAAAATATGAATGACGGTATTTCTAGCACAAAGTATCATAAATTGGTTCACAATCAAGGATACTTCACATAGGACATGACTTATCTAAAAAGATTGTATTCATATTTGTTCCCAATGCATTTATATGAGATATAAATAAGATGGAATGGTGAGTCTCATGTCATATAACAAATATGATAGGCACTTATGCATGATAAGTAGGCCGAACTAGTGACATTTATGGCAAGCACATGGAGTTTACTCTTGTCAATGCATTGTCATAAATCATATCAGTGCGTATAATCTTTAGACCTGAGATAACACAGTTATCTTGTATATTGGTGGTTTGAGTTTGATACTACTTTCATACTTATATTGTGTGCGGGTATATGGGCATGTGTTGGCTCCTACTAGTTATATATTGAGGTAGGTGTTGATCAAGATGGAATCCGTTACCCTAAGTAAATAGGGATAAAATCATATGTTCATTTAATTGTTATTGATGTTTTAAGTTCCGGGCCAGGATAGATAGATTTAATCAGAAAAGAGTTTCTGATAAGAAAATCTTTTTAGTAAATAACTGGAATTAAAAGAGAACATAATATTCATAGAAAATAGGGTTTGACATAAACCATGACTCCAGCTCGAATTGGGTTTTGTAACAGAGAGATTCTAGTGCATGGTAAAATATGATTAAAGGTTCATTTAAGGTATTCCTTATTACTAATTGGGTAGCCATGGCATGCTATGTTACGTGTTAACCATGGTTTATGAGGTGCATAAAATGATTTAGAGAAATCATTTATGGTAAGAAAGAGTTCTGATGATATTAAGAGTTAATATCATATTTCATTGCCAATTACTAATGAGCTAAGTAAGTCACACACATACACAAGTAATCACCAAGTTAAATGTGATTTAATTAATTAGTTAAAGAGTTTAATTGATTAATTAAATTGGTTTGGTTTGCAATTAGATTGCAAAGTCCCTAGCATGGCTTGAAACCAAATCTAGGTTATTGAATGTATAGTATAAGTTAAATTTATATTTAAAGTGTTTAAATATGAATTTAATTATGAGAAATTAATTAATAGAGATTAATTAATTAATTTATATTTGATATAAATTTATTAGAAAAAGAGAAATAATTATTTTGGATTGAGAACTCAAAATTAAGACATAAGGGTATTTTGGTCATTTCACAAGGTGACATGTGGCACAATGAGATGGTGACACATGGCACTATACATAAGCTTGTCATTTGTCTTTTAATCATGTAAGATGATCAAAGTCATGATTAAATCTAAGTTTGCCACTGGGCACAATGTGATTAGGTCAATTAAACTAAGAGCCAATCAGAAGATGACATTTGATAAGGGTTTTAAGTGATGACCTAGCTATATAAGGGAAAGGATGAAAGAACAAAATGATAATTTGCTATTCTTCCATATGTGCCGCCACCCAAAGAAGCTCTCCCCTCTCTTCTTCTTCATTTCTCATCAATTCAAAAAGAATTGCCAATATTCTCTTGAATTAAAATTACTAGAAATGGTTTCTAATGTCTTATATACATCTATAACATTTCTAAAGGCAAAACCTCAATTTGTAAATGATTGAAAAGGCTTGAGAAGCTATTCAAGGGGTTGCCATTGGTGATCTTGGTGTGGACAAGCTAGAGGGACAACATCTGGTATCCTAGGTGCATCCCAAAGGTACCAAACACAATTACAGTGCATCAAAAGGTTAGTGCACTTGTTCTTGATTTAATCTACGGTTCTAATGAATTAATCTGTTAATTCTAAAATCTTAAATGGTAAATGTAGATCCAAAAACATATTAAAAGTGTTTTAATATGCTATTTAATATTGAAATCAAATAGATAAATAATGAATCTTGCATGAAGCATGAGACCCTAGAAGAAAAATTTTGAATTCAATGATCTAAACTAATAATTTTCATGCTTCCGCTCCTTCAATTGGTATCAGAGCCACTATATTTGCCATTTAGATTGCTGATTATATGATTTAATTGTGTGATTTGATCATGAGATGATTGATTCATTGCTGATTTGGTGCATTCAACCATGTGCATGGTTTTGGGCTTCAATGTGAGCTTGGTTTCAAGGCCCATGACTAATTAAAGTGTTTAATTAGGAGTTTTAATCACACAATTAAATTTTAATTCAAATCTGAATTTTTAAATTTGTTTGAATGTGATTCAAATCTGAATTTTTAAATTTGTTCGAATCATATTCAAATATGGATTTTTAAGTTGAATATGAGATATTCAATTTTATTTAAGTATGTATGTTTTATTTAATTGTTAAATAGTGATATGCATGATGGATGATCATGGACAATAAAAGACCATTGTGATTGGATTTATTTCTTTTATGTTTCTTTGGGTTGTAAATTAATTAATTTATTTTAATTTATTTTGGTGGCATGTATAATAAAGGTTGTAATATTTTTGGGTTGTAATTTCATTTATTTGGTTCTTGTAAATCCGCCTTGCTATGTCAAGGATTACTGCGTAATTAGATTGCAAGAAGATCAAGGAGGTCAAGAGCATTGGTGGGACCAGTGGGAGGAATTCAAGATCAAGTATTGATTATGTACTCCTTTAGCAACTCTTGTAATATGAATGAATGAAATGCACCCAGGAATGCCCTGATATTCTTGGTGGCTCAGAATTGAATCCCTTAGAAAGTCCATGATTATACCATATTTATTATCCATGAATGCATTAGATGTATGTGAATGTATGCAAGTATATAATATATGCATGCTAATTGGATAATATGCAAGGTGAGACCATAATAGTAATTAAGCTGACCACAAAATCTTTCAAATAAATGGTTAAGTTGAAAATGGTATAATTAAAATAATTATAACATGGGCCCTCCATTGAGGCAATTATTTTAAGAAATTTTAAGTACTTGCATATGATGCAATTAATTTAAGAGATTTTCTTAAGAATAATTGTTAAGCATGAGATGTTGTAAATATGTTAATGGTTTGGTGGCCAATAATGGATGTGTCTGAGGATATTAAAATTATTTGCATGTTTACTGGCTCAATGGGATTGACTTAACTAATGCAAGATAAGTCAATAATCGATGTGCCTGAGATTTTGAGCATTAGGGGATAGGTAAAAGGATTGAACCTCACATGAGATGTGATGGGCAAGGAGTTGTTCACTTATAGTTTATTGTAATTCCAATAATGGATGTGCCTAAGGATGATCAATAAGACTATAAGAATTCAATCACCTACTAGAAATCAATCCAACTAGGATTTTCGTTTTCTACTTCGGAAGTGTAGGATTCGCTAAGTTAGTGGGAGGACCAATTTGATTAAAAGACCATAATCATTTTGGTTAAGTACATGATACATTTATTAATTAATCTAGTTATTTTGTACAGTTAATTTTCTGATAATAATGAGCATACCACAACCATCACCATCCAATATCCTTGCAAGCATACTTGATCGCAATAGGTTGACAGGACCTAATCTCTCTGATTGGCTAGAAAATTTGAAACTTGCCCTGAACCTTGAACATATAGGATATGTTCTAGAATAAAATGTTCCTGGTCCCTTACCTCTAGACGCCACTCAAGAGGAAAATTGAACTTTGGACAAGTGGAAGGAGCATGATATGAGAGCCAAGTGTTACATGCTTGCTTCTATGAGTAATGAGCTACAGAAGCAGCATGAGAATATGCAGAGTGCGAGTGAGATCCTCCTTCACCTACAAGAGTTGCATGGTGAGCACAGCAGGAATGCTAGGTATGAGATATCTAGACAGCTATTCCGCATGGGGATGTCTGAGGGACAGAATGTTGGGGATCATGTCCACAAGATCATTCGGCTGATTGAGCAGCTGAAACATCTTGATTTTAACATGGATTTCCAACTGCAAATGGATTTGATCCTTCACTCCCTTCCTGAGTCATTTGGGAATTTCGTGACAAATTTCCATATGACTAAACTGAAGGAGCGGAGGCATGAAAAATATAAGTTTATATCATTGAATTCAAAAATTTTTCACCTAGGGCCACATGCATAATGCAAGATTTATTTTTATCTATTTGATTTCAACGATAAACAACATATTAAAACTCTTTTAATATGTTTTTGGATCTACATTTTCCATTTAAGATTTTAGAATTAATCAGATTAATTTTAAGAACCATAGATTAGATCAAGAATAAGTGCACTAATCTCTTGATGCACAGTAGTATGTTTAGCACCTTTGGGATGCGTCCTTAGGACACCAGATATTGTCCCTCTAGCTTGTCCACACCAAGATCACCTATGGAAGCCTTTGAACAGCTTCTAAAGCTTTTTATATGAATTAAAAAATCAAGTTTTGCCTTTTGAGAGATTACAGATGTAAACAGGACACTAGAAATAATTTCTAGTATTTTTAATTCAAGAGATTGTTTGCTAATCTCTTTGAAATGATGAGAGATGAAGAAGAAGAGAAGGAAGAGGAGCCAAGGGTGGTGGAACCTTCTTGAGAATGAGCAGATTGTGTGTTTGTTCTTTCATCCTTACACTTATATATCTAGGTCACCACTTAAAACCCTTGCCACATGTCACCCTTTGATTGGCTCTAGGTTTAATTGACCCAATCACATTGTGCCAAGTGTCAAACCTATATTTAATCTTGACTTTGATCATCTTACATGATTAAAAGACACTTGGTAAACTTATGTGTAGTGCCATGTGTCACCATCTCATGGTGGCAGATGTCACCCTGTGAAATTACCAAAATACCCCTGTGTCTTAATTTTGAGTTCTCAACCCAAAATAATTATTTCTCTTCTTCTAATCAATTTATATCAAATATAAATTAATTAATTAATCTCTATTAATTAATTTCTCATTAATTAATTTCATATTTAAACACTTCAAATATAAATTTAACTTATACTATACATCCAATAACCTAGATTTGGTTTCAAGCCATGCTAGGGACTTTGCAATCTAATTGTAAACCAAAGCTATTTAATTAATCAATTAAAATCTTTAATTAATTAATTAAATCATATTTAATTTGGTGATTACTTGTGTATGTGTGTGACTTACAAGGTTCATCACTAATTGGCAATGAGACATGATATCAACTCTTAATATCATTAGAACTCTTTCTTACCATAAATGATTTCTCTAAACCATTTTATGCACCTCATAGACCATGTTTAACATCTAGCATAGTATGTCATGGCCACCTAATTAGTAATAAGGTTTACCTTAAATGAACCTATAATCATATATTACCATGCACTAGAATCTCTCTGTTACAAAATCCCAACTCAAGCTAGAGTCATGGTTTATGTCAAACCCCATTTGCTATGAATATTATGTTCTCTTTTAATTCAAGTTATTGATTAAAAGATTTTCTCATCAGAAACTCTTTTCTGATTAAATCTACCTGTCCTGGCCAGGAACTTGAAACATCAAGAACAATTAAATGAACATAAGATTTTATCCCTATTTACTTAGAGGAACAGATTCCATCTTGATCAACACCTACCTCCATATATAACTAGTAGGAGCCAACACATGCCCATATACCTATAAACAGTACAAGTATGAAAGCAGTATCAAACTCAAACCACCTATATACAAGATAACTGTGCTATCTTAGGCCTAAAGATTATATGTACTGTTATGATTTATGACAATACATTGATAAGAGTAAACTCTATGTGCTTGTCATAAGTGTCACTGGTTCGACCTACTTATCATGTATAAGTGCCTATCATGTTTGTTATATGGCAAGAGACTCACCATTTCATCTTATTTATATCTCATATAAATAACTTGGGAACAAACATGAATATAATCTTACTAGATAAGTCATGTCCTTATTGTGAAGTATCCTCGATTGTGAACCTATTTATAATACTTTGTGCTAGAAATACTGTCACTGATATTTTTAACAACTTAAGAATAGAATTTCTAACAAAATATCAATGGACCTTTTGTATTACATATAAATATATTATATAAATGGAAAAGTGAAAATGCCTTTTATTAATAAAAGATGTACAAGATACATACTAAATGATATGCTCTAGGGCATACTACTAACATAAATAAGAATGCACCTTGGCTGGTTTACTCAATATGCTGGTTATTGCCCAAAAGAATATGCTGGGCAATAAAGGAAAAGAGGTAGCTTTGATTGCATCTTTTTCTACTGGAAAGTCCAACAAGAAGAATGGTAATAAGAAAAAGAAACCTTAAATTCCTGGACCTTCCAAGAAGATAGCTAAACAGAAAGGGAAGACTAAAGCTGATAGAGGTAAACAAAAGTGTTTCCACTGCCAGCAAGATGGGCACTAGAAAAGGAACTGCCCAGAGTATCTTGCTTCTCTGAAGGATAAGAAGGATACACCTTTGGAAGGTATGTCCATATCTTGTTATTTAGATTATGATGAAACTCATAGTTCATCTACAGCTTGGGTTTTAGATACTGGTGCCAATTCTCACATTTCTTATGATATGCAGGAACTAGTAAACAGTAGCAGCTTGCATTCTCGAGATGTTAGACTCCGGATTGGCGATGGCTCAACTGTTAAAGCTTTAGCCATAGGATCTAAATCTTTTTACATGTTTGGACATGTTTTGTGTTTGGATAATATTTTATATGTACCTGATGCTTTTAATAACATCATTTCTATATCTAGTTTGACTAGAAATGGTTATGAATTTCAATTCACAGATGATATTTGCAATATTTATTTTGGAAATAAATATGTTGGTTCGGGTTATATGAATGGTGGTCTTTATTATTTGGATAATAATGACAAACACAAATTGAATGCAAGTGATTTAAATGAATGCAATGCTATGGTGAAATTCAACTCAAGTTCAAAATATATTTGGCACTTAAGATTAGGTCATGTTACAGAAGATAGGATTGCAAAACTATAGAAAATGGGGATTCTATCCCCATTGGGTTCTGAACCTACTCCAACTTGTGAATCTTGCCTTCAAGGCAAAATGACCAGATCACCCTTTGTTGCACAAGGGCTAAGAGCTGAAAATATTTTGGAGCTAATACATAGTGATGTATGTGGTCCATTTAAAGAAATGGCTAGAGACGGTTTCCATTATTTTATTACCTTTACTGATGATAAATCAAGGTTTGGGTATTTGTATTTGATGAAATACAAATTTAAATCCTTTAAAAAATTCAAAGAATTTAAATCTAAAGTAGAAAATCAAATAGGAAAAAGTATTAAAGCTCTTCGATTAGATCATGGAGGTAAATATTTGAGTATTGAATTTGATGAATACTTGATAGAGCATGGCATTGTTTTCCAGCTGACTCCTCCAGGAACACCACTGCTGAATGGTGTATCTGAAAGGAGAAATCATACCCTATTGGGTATGGTACGTAGTATGATGAGCTATATTGATATGCCAATCTTCTTTTGGGGATTTGCATTAGAATCAGCTTTGCATATTCTGAATAGGATTCCATCAAAATCAGTATCTTCCACACCTTATGAGATATAGCATGGAATCAAACCAAGTCTTAAGCATGTTAAGATTTAGGGTTGTTCAAACCAAGTCTTAAGCATGTTAAGATTTAGGATTGTTCAAACCAAGTCTTAAGCATGTTAAGATTTAGGGTTGTTCAACTTATATCAAAAAGCTGTACACTGATAAATTGGAAACCAGATCAGAAAAGGGTCTATTTGTTGGATATCCAAAAGAGAGTTTTGGATATTATTTTTATTTGCCTACATCACAAAAGGCTGTGGTAAATAGAGATGCCACATTTCTTGAACAATAGTTTGTTCAAGAAGGAGGCAAAGGAAGGCAAATAGAGTTAGAATTATAGAATTCTGACCAACCAATAGATCAGATGGATATAGATCCATCTAGTTAACCTACACCTATTGATGAAACATCTACAGTTGTTCCTCGTAGATCAACTAGGGTATCTCACCCACCAGTGAGATATGGTTTTCTTCATGAAGAGGAATAAGAGTTGTCTACTCATGAAGAAGTAGATAATGGAGATGATCCACTTACCTATGAAGAAGCTATATCAGATATAGACTCTTCAAAATGGATTGATGCTATGAAATTCGAGATTGATTTCATATATAAGAATCAAGTTTGGGATCTTGTTGACCCACCTGAAGGTATTGTACCTATAGGGAACAAATAGGTTTTCTAGAAGAAAATTAATTCTGATGGAAAGGTAGAGACCTACAAAGCAAGGCTAATAGCAAAAGGGTTTCACCAAAGGCAAGGAATTGACTATGAGGAGACTTTCTCACCTGTTGCCATGCTTAAATCAATTAGGATTTTATTAGCAATAGCTGCATACTATGATTATGAGATTTTGCACATGGATGTCAAAACAACTTTTCTCAATTGATACATTGAAGAAAACATTTTCATGGAACAACCTAGGGGTTTTGAATCCCAAGATGGTTCCAAAGTGCGCAAGCTAAAGCGATCCATTTATGGGTTAAAACAAGCTTCGAGGAGTTGGAACATCCATTTTGATGAAGCCATTAAGTCATTTGGTTTTATCAAAAATGAGGATGAGCCATGTGTATAAAAGAAGGTTAGTGATAGTGTCATCTCATTCCTTATCTTATATATGGATGATATTTTGTTGATAGGTAATGACACAGGTATGTTGACAACTGTAAAGGTATGGTTGTCAAATACATTCTCCATGAAAGAATTAGGGGAGGCAACCTATATTCTTGGGATTTGCATCTATAGAGATAGAGTGAAAGAATAATTGGTTTAACCCAAAGTCTATACTTGGAAAAAGTGTTAAAGAGGTTTAACATGCTTAATTACAAGAGAGGATTGTTAACAGTGAGACATGGTATCCACCTTTCTAAAGAGACGTCTCCAATGGCCAGGATTCCATATGCTTCGGCTATTGGAAGTTTGATGTATGCAATGTTGTGTACTAGGCTGGATATCGCATAAGCTATTAGTTTGATTAACAGGCATCAATCCAATCTAGGTTTGGAACACTAGGTAGCTGTCAAGAATATCCTTAAGTACTTGAGAAGAACTAAGGATTTATTCTTGATATATGGAGGTGGTGATTTGTAATTGGATGGTTATACTGATTCTAATTTCCAATCAGATATTGATGATAAAAAGTCTACCTCTAGGTATGTGTTCATTTGTAATGGAGGTGCAGTCAGTTAGAAGAGTTCCAAACAGAGTATGACTGCAGATTCCACTACAGAGGCTGAGTATATTACTGCATTAGATGTTGCAAAAAAAAAAAAATGTTTGGATATAAGGTGTCCTGGTCTCACTAAAAATTGAAACACATAGAAAGGCGCTACCACATTATCAGAGAGATAGTTGGGCGAGGCGATGTAGCCATGTAAAAAATAGCATCAACTGAAAAATCCAGCTGATCCATTCACTAAGCCTATGTTACAAACTCAGCTAGACCGACATCTTGAGAAGATGGGTCTAAGATATTGTAATGAATGGCTCTAGTGCTAGTGGGAGATTGTTAGTAGTATGCCCTAGAGCATATCATTTAGTATGTATCTTGTACTTTTTTATTAATAAAAGGCATTTTCACTTTTCCGTTTTCATAATATATTTATGTATAATAGAAAAGTCCATTGATATTTTATCAGAAATTCTATTCTTAAGTTGTTAAGAATATGAGTGACAGTATTTCTAGCACAAAGTATCATAAATTGGTTCACAATCGAGGATACTTCACATAGGACATGACTTATCCAGAAAGATTGTATTCATATTTGTTCCCAATGTATTTAAATGAGATATAAATAAGATGGAATGGTGAGTCTCATGTCATATAACAAACATGATGGGCACTTATGCATGATAAGTAGGCCGAACTAGTGACATTTATGACAAGCACATGGAGTTTACTCTTGTCAATGCATTGTCATAAATCATATCAGTGCATATAATCTTTAGACCTAAGATAGCACAGTTATCTTGTATATAGGTGGTTTGAGTTTGATACTGCTTTCATACTTGTACTGTTTATGGGTATATGGGCTTGTGTTGGCTCCTACTAGTTATATATGGAGGTAGGTGTTGATCAAGATGGAATCTGTTACCCTATGCAAATAGGGATAAAATCCTATGTTTATTTAATTATTCTAGATGTTTTAAGTTCCTGGCCAGGACAGATAGATTTAATCAGAAAAGAGTTTCTAATAAGAAAATCTTTTTAATAAAAAACTGGAATTAAAAGAGAACATAATATTCATAGCAAATGGGGTTTCACATAAACCATGACTCCAACTCGAATTTTGTAACAGAGAGATTATAGTGTATGGTAACATATGATTAAAGGTTCATTTAAGGTATCCCTTATTACTAGCTGGGTAGCCATGGTATGCTATGCTAGGTGTTAAATATGGTTTATGAGGTGCATAAAATGATTTAGAGAAATAATTTATGGTAAGAAAGAGTTCTGATGATATTAAGAGTTAATATTATATTTCATTGCCAATTAGTGTTGAGCCTAGTAAGTCACACACATACACAAGTAATCACCAAGATAAATGTGATTTAATTAATTAGTTAAAGAGTTTAATTGATTAATTAAATAGGTTTGGTTTGCAATTACATTGCAAAGTCTCTAGCATGGCTTGAAACCAAATCTAGGTTATTGAATGTATAGTATAAGTTAAATTTATATTTAAAGTCTTTAAATATGAATTTAATTATGAGAAATTAATTAATAGAGATTAATTAATTAATTTATAGTTGATATAAATTGATTAGAAGAAGAGAAATAATTATTTTGGGTTGAGAACTCAAAATTAAGATAGAAGGGTATTTTGGTCATTTTACAGGGTGACATGTGGCACAATGAGATGGTGACACATGGCACTACATGGGTCAATTAAACTAGGAGCCAATCTGAAGATTATATTTGGCAAGGATTTTAAGTGATGACCAGCTATATAAGGGAAAAGATGAAATAACAAAATGATAATCTGCTATTCTTCCATATGTGCCACCACCCAAAGAAGCTCTCCCCTCCCTTCTTCTTCATCTCTCATCAATTCAAAGAGAATTGCCAATATTCTCTTGAATTAAAATTGCTAGAAATTGTTTATAATGTCCTGTATACATCTATAACATCTCTAAAGGCAAAACCTCAATTTCTAATTAATTGGAAAGGCTTGAGAAGCTATTCAAGGGGCTGCCATTGGTGATCTTGGTGTGAACAAGCTAGAGGGATAACATCTAGTGTCCTAGGTGCATCCCAAAGGTACCAAACACAACTGCAGTGCATCAAATGGTTAGTGCACTTGTTTTTTATTTAATCTAGGGTTCTAATGAATTAATCTGTTAATTCTAAAATCTTAAATGACAAATGTAGATCCAAAAACATATTAAAAGTGTTTTAATATGCTGTTTACAATTGAAATCAAATAGATAAATAATGAATCTTGCATGATGCATAAGACCCTAGAATAAAAATTTTGAATTCAATGATCTAAACTAATATTTTTCATGCTTCCGCTCCTTCAGACAAAGGTAGAGGAATTGTTAGGATAATTCAGGAATACCAAACCTGGAATTCCTGCACCTGAAGCATTTTGCCTTATAACCTCCGAATGGTTATCAGGACATAACTTTCTCTAAAAAACTCCAATTGAAGTAATTTAAAAATTTTTGGAAACCTAAGACAAAGGCCTAAAACTTTGTTTTAGGGACCTGAAGCCAATTCTAAGCCTAAGGTGCTTGGATATTAGTTGTAAAATTTGGTGAAATTCTAGAAAACAAGGAAAGTGCAGGGTTCAGTACTCTGGAATAGTACTTGATAATTTGACTATAACTAGAGCTAGAAAACTTCAAATTGAATGATTCAAAAAGAAAATTAAAGCTAAAACATAGGGGAACAACTTTCATTAAGAAAGTGAGGCCAAACTGATTCTACATCTTGGCCAAATTGCTAGGGAAAGCTAAAGCATCAATTCTGGAACATATTACGTAACACCCTCCCGGTAGCAATTCCGTACATTCTACTGTTCCGGTGACCGGTGTCGGTCCGGACAGCTAGAACATCCGGAAAAATATTTAAACTAAAGTCAGGAACCATAATTAACTCAAATATTAATAAGAAAAATTTAGTAAAAATTTTAGAAATAAAATACAACCAAGTTAAACGAGCCGGTGCCCTAGCGAGGTGTAACCCAGAGGGAAGTTACGGTTCTCGCAACTAGGAGCCCTAAACCCGGGGGAAAAATCATAAAATAATTTTTGAGACTCCAGAGAAGGGTCATTGAGGTCCCTATGGCATTAGAATGCCAAGAAAATACCTAGAAAAATTTTTCAATCGGTACAGACAATTTTGACCCGTTAAGCCAAACGGAGGGCATTTTGGTCATTTCGCCTTCAGAGGTGATTTTTGGCCTAAATGTCAATTAAAATAAGAGAGATTAAGACACATAAAATAAATTTAAAATCATAAAAATTGTAATGGAAAATGGAAAAAGAAAAGAAGAGAAAAAGGAAAAATAAAATAGGATTAATGACATCACTCATGATGTCATTAAAAATTTTATTAATTAAACTTAAATTTCCATTAGATAAATGAGTAGAATGGGACAAATTTGACTAAAATTCAGTTTCATCTTCTTCCTATTTCTCTTCCTTTTTGCCGTCCACCATTGCTCCCTTCTTCCACCATTTTTATCAAGCTTTGAACTTGATTTTCTCTTCATCCACTCACTAAAACCCATAAGTCCCTTCATCAAAAATTAATCCCACACCTAGACAAAGCAATTGGCAGCCAAGAAGAAGAAAGAAAGTGAAGTTTGGGGCTTGGAAAAATCTGCTTACAAGAGGTTAGTGCATTATATACCTAAAACTCTTTAATTTCATGATTAGGGACTTGAACTTAGTAAGAATTGTAATTTAAATGAACAAAAACTCATGTGTATGTGTATATGAATTTCGGCTGCCCTAGTGAAGTAATAAGAATGAGTGTTTTTTATGAGCTTGAAGTGAACTAGAAATCATGTTTGAAGTTTATAAACATAAGAATAATGAATTAGTAGCTAACTAAGGTAAATTGTATAAATCATGAATTTGAATTAGGGTTTTGGGAGCAAAATGTGAACTTGGCTTATGAAATTGTTAAAGAACATCCTAATGGTCAATTAGTGACCATTTGAGAAAATTTGACCATAATTTGGACAGAAATATAGCATGGCAAGTGAATAAATATGCTGCCTTGTGAGTGCAGCAGGGTGACTAAAATTTTAGTCCACTTGGACTGCCTTATATTTGGCTGTATTGATCCAATTGGTGTTTGGCTAATTGTACATGAAACTAGGCTTATAATGGCACATTTTTGCTGAAGAAACCATGCCCAAAAGACCAAAGCAATCCGGATCCCCTGCAACAGCACCTGCAAAAATGACCAAATGACCATAACTCACTGTAGATATGGTCAATTGACCTGAAATGTTTACAGAAAAAGGTTAAGACATAGAAAAACAACTTTCATGAAGAAATCTACCCCAAATTATGACCAGAACCTCACCCAAATGGCAGTCGATCCACTGCTCATGTTATCAGAGATTTGGTAATTTCTGCAGAATGGAAATCCGGCCAGCTGTGGTTTTTGGACCATATCTGGAGCTTCAAAACTCCAAATGGAGTGATTAAAAATGGAGTGATTAAAAAAAGGAAATTCAACTAGACAAAATAAGGAACAACTTTCATGTTTTCCATTTCTTCAAATTCCCAATGAAAAAGATTCAATGGAACAAGAAATTTGAGTTCCAAAATGAAAATTCTGCTTCCCTTGGTTTATACTTTGAAAAGGTATAAATGCTTAATGCCAACAAGTTTTGACTGCCAAATGTGGTATGTTGGGAGTGCCAAAGTCAATGTACATATTTTCTATCTAAAAGTCAACATTTTTGTTGACCAATGAGGTGAATAGTGACACCAAAACTTGAAATACACAAATTGAAGAATTTAAAAGTTTCAAATGCCCTAGTATACCTAACAAGATTGGTTTGGATAGTTTGGCATGCCAATAGGGTTCAGTTAGCGATCGCACATGGCAATATGCCATTCTCGTGATTTTATGGCTTTTAGCCATTCGACCTTGTATTGAGATTTGGCCTTGTGCTCGACGTATTTACAAATTGTTAGCTGCTGCACACCGAGAGATGCATATGTGACCGATGGTGTGGCCCGAGGTACTTGATACCCAGTGCGGTTTACTGTTTATCCAGTCCAGTCATCTAGTGTAGGTTACTTGGGCAATCAAATGAATGAAAGTGGACGAAGTTAATGACATACAAATTCAAAACATATTAAACATATACATTCACTACATATTTATTTTCTTGCTATTTCTTTTATTTTATTATTGCACCACTAAGCATTATTGCTTAGCGCGTTGCTTTTGCCACGCGTAGGTTCCGGAGATACAGATCGTGAGCCCAGTAGACCGCAGATAGGTGAGTTCATCCTGCAGCCTGCACGATGTCCGTGTCACCTCACTACTGGTGCATTGGTAGGGCACTAGGTGTCATTTTGTCATTTTGTAACTAAATTTTTATTTTCTCATATGTATTTGGATTTATGTAATGTATTTTGAGGTTCATGTAAATAATAAAGAAATATGGTTATGTAAGGAAGTAATGTGAGTATTTAAAAGTTGTTTATATATGAGAACCATGAGAAATGATGATTGAGAACTTAAACTCAAAAAAATGTTGATATTTTGATATTGAGACTCTGTTGATGAATTGAAGTTGGGATTGTTTGGAAATTATTTGGAAGTGTTTTTAACAGTTCAAGAACTTTTTCTCCATTTTTAGCCGACTCGTTGGATTTTCTTTAAAATTTTCTAACCTCAAATAAATAATACTTTTGATAAATGGCTAAAATAAATTATATTTCATAAATTATATTCACAAGCATGATATAAATTAATTAAGGTATATTAGAGTGTGCCGGTACACCATGTGGCATTACTTACTCGGATATACTGTACACGGGTAAGGGGTGTCACATTTAGTGGTATCAGAGCACGGTTTAGGCGTTTTTGGGCCTAGATTGAGTCCATACCATGCATTGCATTTGTAAGAGTCGAGGTGACACTAATGCAGATCTGTTTATCTTTCTTATTTTGAATAGGATATGGACCCTACATCTCAGAGGGCAGTTGAGGAGGAAGTGGAGAGTCATGCTCCACCTGCAGCAGCTGAGACTGGGGGTATGGGAGAACCTGCTCCGCCAGCTCAAGCAGAGCCTGCTCAGCCTCCGCAGGCCATGTTTCAGCAAATGGCCGATTTCTTTAGACAAATGGCTGGGGTAATGCCAGCACCACCACCACCACCAGCTCCACAGCAGAAATCACACCTGGAAAGGCTAAGAAAGTTTGGAGCAGTGGACTTCTATGGCAAGAGAGAAGATGATTCTGTTGCAGCCGAAAATTGGTTGAACAGAACAGGCAGAGTCTTAAAACAACTCCACTGCACTCCAGAGCAAAACCTAGAAGCTGCCATATCTTTGTTGCAAGATGATGCCTACGAATGGTGGGACACGGTGTCCAGTGAAGTGCAGCCAGAAGCTGTAACTTGGGACTTCTTTCTCTCCGAATTCAAGAAGAAATATGTGGGTACTGTATACCTGGAAGAGAGAAGAAGAGAGTTTATTAACCTGAGGCAGAGACAGTTGTCAGTGGCCGAATATGAGAAGGAATTTGTTCGATTAAGCCGCTATGGAAGGGAGATAGTCCCTAATGAAGCTGAAAGATGTAAGAGATTTGAAGAGGGACTAAATGACAACATCAAGATCCAGCTCACTGCCCTGGGAATCACAGAATTTACCAAGTTAGTGGAAGCTGCTATAAAGGTTGAAAAAGTAAGAATCAGTGAGCAGACTAGAAGGGAAAGACAGCAGAAGAGGGGACCGGGTCAGTCTAGCTCATCTCCTGCACCTGGGAAGAAGTTCAAAGGTCCACCTGCACAGAGTTCAGGGCAACCACAAGGTCAGGGTCAGTCTCAGGGGCCCAGGCCACAGTTCACCCCTAGGAGAGGTCAGTCCACACCATCAGTGGGCAGCTCTCCAGGGATGGGGTTCAGGGGACCAGCCCCAGCATCTTCTGCATGTCCACACTGTTTGAAATGGCATAAGGGGGAGTGTTGGAGAGTGACTGGTGCCTGCTTGAGATGTGGGTCGACAGAGCATCAGTTAAGAAACTGCCCACGCAGAACTACTACAGCTGCTCCAACACAAGCGCATGCACTGCTCTGCATCACAGAGGGTAGAAAACTGCAAGTCCGAGGTCAGTAGGACCATCACAAAGGCCTGCATCTGAGCCAGCAGAGAGGCCTGACAGCAGACCACCAGCAAGAGCCTATGCTATTAGAGCTCAGGAGGAGCAAGATGCCCCGGACGTCATCAGGGGTACGTTCTCCCTCTACAATACACCTGTGCATGCATTGGTGGATCCAGGATCCACTCATTCATATATCTGCATCAACCTACCCGTAGAAAGGGGGATACTAGTAGGGGAGAGTGACCAAGACATTCTGGTCACTAATCCATTGGGCCACAGTGTAGTGGTGAACAAAGTATACAAGGGTTACCCATTAAGGATTTAGGGGTATGAATTCTTGGCAGACTTGATTGAGTTGCCTTTCCATGAGTCTGACGTGATTTTGGGAATGGACTGGTTGTCACGTCATCAGGCAATAGTTGACTGCAAATTGAAGAGAATTTCTTTAAAAACTTCAGAGGGTAATGAGATCACTGTTGTGGGTGAAAGGACAGATTTCTTGTCCAATGTCATCTCAAATGATTGCAAGAAGAATGATGAGAAAAGGCTGTGAAGCCTACCTAGCACATGTGGTGGATACTAGGCAGGCTAAGCCAAACCTTAGTGATATACCCACAGTAAGAGACTTCCCAGAAGTATTTCCTGAAGAATTGCCTGGTTTGCCACCAGAAAGGGAAGTTGAATTTGCTATTGAGACACTGCCGGGTACAGCACCCATTTCCATTGCTCCTTATAGGATGGCACCTACTGAATTGAGGGAGTTGAAAACTCAGTTGCAAGAGTTGCTTGATAAGGGGTTCATACGCCCTAGTGTGTCACCATGGGGAGCTCCAGTGCTGTTTGTGAAAAAGAAGGATGGGACTTTGAGACTATGCATCGATTACCGGCAGTTGAATAAAGTGACTGTGAAGAACAAATATCCGTTGCCTAGAATTGATGATCTGTTTGATCAGTTGAAGGGAGCAGGAGTATTTTCTAAAATTGATCTCAGATCAGGGTATCATCAGTTGAGGGTGAAGGATGCAGATGTGCCAAAGACTGCATTCAGGACCCGGTATGGGCATTATGAGTTCCTGGTGATGCCCTTTGGCCTAACAAATGCACCAGCAGCATTTATGGACCTTATGAACCGTATCTTCCATCCATACCTAGATCGGTTCATTGTGGTCTTTATTGATGATATTTTGGTGTATTCCAAGACCAGGGAAGAACATGATGAGCATTTGAGGATTTTTCTGCAAACCCTGAGAGAAAAGAAGCTATATGCTAAGTTGTCCAAGTGTGACTTCTGGTTGAATGAGATTGCATTCCTTGGACACATAGTGTCAGCTGATGGGATTAGAGTGGATCCCAAGAAAATAGAAGCAGTGATGGAATGGAAGCCTCCCAGAAACACAACTGAGGTCAGAAGCTTCTTGGGGCTAGCTGGGTATTACAGAAGATTTGTGAAGGGATTTTCCCTAATAGCTGCTCCAATGACCAAGTTGTTACACAAGAATGTCAGATTTGACTGGAATGACAAGTGTCGCACCGCTTTGAGAAGTTGAAGGCTATGTTGACAGAGGCACCAGCAGCACACACAAGGTCGTGAAAGGACTTCGTGGTCTATAGTGATGCCTCACATAATGGGTTAGGGTGTGTATTGATGCAAGAGGGGAAGGTGGTCGCTTATGCTTCCAGACAGCTAAGGCCACATGAACAGAATTACCCTACCCATGATCTAGAGCTTGCAGCAATTATCTTCGCACTGAAGATATGGAGGCATTACTTGTATGGTGAAAAGTGCTACATTTACACAGACCACAAAAGTCTGAAATATTTGCCAACCCAGAAGGAGCTCAACCTTAGACAGAGACGATGGATTGAGTTCCTGAAGGACTATGATTGTGTAATTGACTACCATCCTGGGAAGGCAAATGTAGTTGCTGATGCTTTGAGCAGAAAATCCATGACAGCTTTGAGATCATTGAATGCCCGTCTATCTTTGGTTCGAGATGGAGCTATTTTGGCTGAGTTACAAGTGAGGCCAAACCTGCTACAGCAGATTTTAGATGGGCAAAAGGCAGATGAAAAGTTAATGGCTATTATGAGCAAAATCTCAGAGGGAAAAGCAACTGACTTTGAGGTGAAAACAGATGGGTGTTTGTATTACAAAGGAAGACTGTGTGTACCAGATGATGAGGAATTGAAGGCCAATATTCTGAAAGAGGCACACACCAGTGTATATGCTATGCATCCAGGAAGTACAAAGATGTATCATGATCTGAAGCTTCAGTATTGGTGGCCTGGTATGAAGAAGGACATAGCTGACTATGTGACTAAATGCTTGACATGTCAGCAAGTCAAGGCAGAACATCAAGTTCCATCAGGTTTGCTACAGCCTATACGCATACCTGAATGGAAATGGGATCGGGTCACCATGGATTTTGTAAGTGGTCTACCTCTCACCCAGAAGAAACATGATGCAGTATGGGTGATAGTTGATAGATTGACAAAGTCAGCACACTTTCTGCCAGTTAGGACTGACTACTCACTGGAGAAGTTAGCAGAATTGTATATCAGTGAGATAGTTAAACTACATGGAATTCCACACTCCATCATATCTGATCGAGACCCAAGGTTTATATCAAGATTCTGGAAGAAGTTGCATGAATCCTTGGGTACACAACTCCATTTCAGCACAGCATTCCATCCTCAAACGGATGGGCAATGAGAAAGAGTAATCCAGGTAAACAATTAAAACCAATGAAATTGATACATATATTGAATTAAAATGATAATAATAACATGAAATATATGTCAAGTCCTTGAGGATATGCTGAGGAGTTTTGTCATTGAGTTTGAGGGAAGTTGGGATAGATACCTCCCACTGGCAGAATTTGCATACAACAATAGCTACCAAGCTAGCATCCAAATGGCCTCATATGAAGCAATCGTATGGGAGGAAATGTAGAACTCAGCAGGCCGGACTGAATTGGGCGAAGATAAGCCGGTAGGGCTGCACTGTGAAACAGATCGAGGAGAAAGTGAAACTAATCAAAGCTAATCAAGGTTGCCTCGCATGCATGTAAATCTTATGCTGACCTGAAGAGAAAAGAAATAGAATATGTGGTTGGCGACAAAGTGTTCCTCAAGGTGTCACCGTGGAAGAAGGTACTGAGGTTTGGAAGAAAAGGTAAGTTAAGCCCTAGGTTCATTGGCCCATATGAAGTCATTGAACGTGTGGGTCCAGTGGCCTATAGGCTAGCTTTACCACCAGAGCTGGACAAGATCCACAATGTGTTCCACGTATCCATGCTCAGAAGATACCGCTCAGATCCTTCACATGTCATCTCCAGGGAAGAAATTGAAATACAACCGGATTTGACATATGAAGAAGAACCCCTACGGATCCTAGCTCGGGAAGTAAAAGAATTGAGGAATAAGCAGATTCCACTGGTGAAAGTGCTTTGGAGGCACCACAACACCGAGGAGGCAACTTGGGAAAGTGAAGAGACGATGAGGCAACAGTTCCCTCAACTGTTTGCATCAGGTAAATTTCGAGGACGAAATTTAAATTAGAGGGGAAGAGTTGTAACACCCTCCTGGTAGCAATTCCGTACATTCTACCGTTCCGGTGACCGGTGTCGGTCCGGACAGCTAGAACGTCTGGAAAAATATTTAAACTAAGGTCAGGAACCATAATTAACTCAAATATTAATAGGAAAAATTTAGTAAAAATTTTAGAAATAAAATACAACCAAGTTAAGCAATGGTGCCCTAGCGAGGATAACCTCAGAGGGAAGTTGCGGTTCTCGCAACTATGAGCCTTATTACCAGGGGAAAAATCATAAAATAATTTTTGAGACTCTAGAGAAGGGTCATTGAGGTCCCTATGGCATTAGAATGCCAAGAAAATACCTAGAAAATTTTTCAATCTCCAGACAGACAATTTTGACCCGTTAAGCCAAACGGAGGGCATTTTGGTCATTTCGCCTTCAGAGGTGATTTTTGGCCTAAATGTCAATTAAAATAAGAGAGATTAAGACACATAAAATAAATTTAAATCATGAAAATTGTAATGGAAAATGGAAAAGAAAAGAAGAAAAAGGAAAAATAAAATAGGATTAATGACATCACTCATGATGTCATTAAAAATTTTATTAATTAAACTTAAATTTCCATTAGATAAATGAGTAGAATGGGACAAATTTGACTAAAATTCAGTTTCATCTTCTTCCTATTTCTCTTCCTTTTTGCCGTCCACCATTGCTCCCTTCTTCCACCATTTTTATCAAGCTTTGAACTTGATTTTCTCTTCATCCACTCACTAAAACCCATAAGTCCCTTCATCAAAAATTAATCCCACGCCTAGACAAAGCAATTGGTAGCCAAGAAGAAGAAAGAAAGTGAAGTTTGGGGCTTGGAAAAATTTGCTTACAAGAGGTTAGTGCATTATATACCTAAAACTCTTTAATTTCATGATTAGGGACTTGAACTTAGTAAGAATTGTAATTTAAATGAACAAAAACTCATGTGTATGTGTATATGAATTTTGGCTGCCCTAGTGAAATAATAAGAATGAGTGTTTTTGATGAGCTTGAAGTGAACTAGAAATCATGTTTGAAGTTTATAAACATAAGAATAATGAATTAGTAGCTAACTAAGGTAAATTGTATAAATCATGAATTTGAATTAGGGTTTTGGGAGTAAAATGTGAACTTGGCTTATGAAATTGTTAAAGAACATCCTAATGGTCAATTAGTGACCATTTGAGAAAATTTGACCATAATTTGGACAGAAATATAGCATGGCAAGTGAATGAGTATGTCGCCTTGTGAGTGCAAAGAGGTGATCAAATTTCAGTCCACTTGGACTGCAATATCTTTGGCTGTGTTGATCCAATTGGTGTTTGGCCAATTAGAAATGAAACTAGACTTATAATGGCACATTTTTTCTGAAGAAACCATGCCCAAAAGACCAAAGAAAGAGGACCAAAAGTTGGTCCCAACTGACCCCGCAACAAAGACTGCAGATATGACCAAATGAACAGTAACTGTTCATTTGGCCATAACTCACTGTAGATATGTTCAATTGACCTGAAATTTTTACAGCAAAAAGTTAAGACATAGACAAACAACTTTCATGAAGAAACCTACCCCAAATTATGACCAGAACCTCACCCAAATGGCAGTCACAGTCACCATTCATGTTACTGTAGATTTGGTAATTTCTGCAGAATGGAAATCCGGCCAGCTGTGGTCTTTCGACCATATCTGGAGCTTCAAAAACTACAAATGGAGTGATTCAAAAAAGGAAATTCAACTAGACAAAATAAGGAACAACTTTCATGTTTTCCATTTCTTCAAATTCCCACTAAAACAGTATCCAATGGACAGTAAAGTTGAGTTCCAAAAACTGAAAATTCTGCTTCCCTTGGTTTAAACTTTGAAATGGTATAAATGCTTAATGCCAACAAGTTTTGAATGCCAAATGTGGTATGTTGGGAGTGCCAAAGTCAATGTACATATTTTTTATCTAAAAGTCAACATTTTTGTTGACCAATGAGGTGAATAGTGACACCAAAACTTGAAATTCACAAATTGAAGAATTTAAAAGTTTCAAATGCCCTAGTATACCTAACAAGATTGGTTTGGATAGTTTGGCATGCCAATAGGGTACAGTTAGCAGTACTGCAAATGGAAATATGCCATTCTGTGATTTTATGGCTTTAGTCATTCTGACCTTGTATTGAGATTTGGCCTTGTGCCTGACGTATTTACAGCTTGTTAGCTGTTCTGTTGCACACCGGGAGATGCATATGTGACCGATGGTGTGACGGCCCGAGGTACTTGATACCCAGTGCCAGTTTACCCGTTTATCCAGTCCAGTCATCTAGTGTAGGTTACTTGGGCAATCAAATGAATGAAAGTGGATGAAGTTAATGACATACAAATTCAAAACAAATTAAATATATACATTCACTACATATTTATTTTTTTGCTATTTCTTTTATTTTATTATTGCACCACTAAGCATTATTGCTTAGCTCGTTGCTTTTGCCACACGTAGGTTCTGGAGATACAGATCGTGAGCCCAGTAGACCGCAGACTGGGTGAGTTCATCCTGCAGCTCTGCACAGTGTCTGTGTCACCTCACTACCTGCAGTGCATTGGTAGGGCACTAGGTGTCATTTTGTCATTTTGTAACTAAAATTTTATTTTCTCATATGTATTTGGATTTATGTAATGTATTTTGAGGTTCATGTAAATAATAAAGATTTATGATTATGTATGGAAGTAATTTGAGTATTTAATTGTTGTTTATATATGAGAACCCTGAGAAATGAAACTGAAAAAAATGTTGAGATTTTGATATTGAGACTCTGTTGATGAATTGAAGTTGGGATTGTTTGGAAATTATTTGGAAGTGTTTTTAACAGGTTCCGAAGAACTGTTTTCTCCATTTTTAGCCGATACTCCGCCGGATTTTCTTTAAAATTTTTGGAACCTCAAATAAATAATACTTTTGATAAATGGCTAAAATAAATTATATTTCATAAATTATATTCACAAGCATGATATAAATTAATTAAGGTATATTAGAGTGTGCTGGTACACCGTGTGACATTACTTACTCGGATATACTGTACACGGGTAAGGGGTGTCACATATTAAACATTCACAAAATGACTTGAAATGTCATAGATACTTAACATAAATGGTTTGATGAACACCTATATCACATGAATATGAAATTGGGACTTATGTTCCCATCACGGATGGAATGAAAATGTTATGAGTAGGAATGACACATAAAATGAGATAATGAGACTTATGAATACATAATGATACTAAATTGTCCTTGTATGCCTAGACATTAGTGTATGGGTTGGATTGATTGGCATGCCAATTAGGGACCACAGATGTAGTACTGCCCATGGCTTTCGAGCCCAGTTCATGGATGATCATTGATAGACAATGTATGTTTGATATGGTTATTCTTCTCGCTTTATGTCTGCCCGCTGGCTTTATGCCTAAAATGTTTTACTGGCTTTTATGCCTGCTCGCTGGCTTTATGCCTGATAGATGTATACCTGATAGGCACATGGGGTATCTAACTAGTATACTCCCGTGTATCTAGTCTTAACAGTCTATTATAGGTTACTTGGGCGTTGAAAAGTATTAAGAAGATTGAATGTTAAATAAATGAATGGAAAAGATCCCTATGAACTAAATTGTTCCTAAAGATCACAAAAATGTGCAATGACTCATAATTAATAAAAATTACATTTCTTTTATGACACTACCCACATGAAACATATAATTTCATTTATTTAGTTTATTTTCATTTAATTATTACACCACTAAGCAATATTCTAAACGCGATGAAATTTCTCCCTCGCGTAGGTACTGAAGTCAAAGTCCAGTAGAGGCATTGGACTGAGAGTGGAGATCTAATCTGCAGAAGTGTTGTGTTACCTCATTACCACATTTTGGTAGGGTCCATGAGCTACAGGAAATTTTATCACTGGACGTTGTAATTAATTATTAAGTTTGTAATGTGAATTCAGAATTTGTATAATAATTTTATACATTATGTAAGTCAATAAATTTTATAAATTTCATGTATGAAATGAGTTTGAAATTTGATATGGAACAAGATGGAAATATTATGGATGAAAATGATATATGATTTAAAATTATTGAAAATGGTGATGGAAATTAAGATTGATATGGAATTATTCAAACAGGTTATTGATTTTAACAGGTCAAATGTTAATAAAATAGGGGAAACTCTGGTAGTTTCTCCTTTTAAATATTATGATTTAATTAATAATAGAATTAAAATTACTAATGGATAAAGCAAGATAAGATAAGATACTCCGGCACAAAATGTGACATTCCTTGCTCAGCTATAGTGTAGATCGAGTAAAGGGTGTTACATCCCAGCCTATAGAGGCACCACACTCGAGTTCCTCAGGAGGTTTAAGGCCACCTTATGCCTACAGATAGAGAGGATAGGGGCAGGATCAAGTTTAGAGTACTTAGCATCAATCGGGTAATGAACATCGATGAAATTAATGCAATATTCGGCTTTGACAGCACTGGGCACCAGGAGATTCTGTAAAACACGATGATCTACAATAGTGTTGACTTTTGAGGCTCCATTGCACCAAACACCAATATCTACAACTCCAGTAAGTCCAAATCCTTAGGTATCACTAGGCCTACTCTGAGATATATGCACAGGCTAGCTGCTCACACCATCACAGGTCGTGGTGACAGCTTGGGTGTTGTAAACGCCAATGAGCTTTTCTTCTAATGGTGCATGGTCACTGGCTAACGTTGCAACACCGGCTTCTTCTTGTGCAACCACCTGCGCTGCATATCCCACCAGCTTATGGGCCACATAGTGCTTTGCGATCTCATCACAGCCATAACACTCCACTTTGGATTCGTCTTTGGACATCACAGGTTGTGCTCCATTGCTAGCATCACCAGGATCGATCAAACCATTTACATATCCATGGGGATATGTAAGAAGGTTGGAGACACATGTTTCCTCATCGATGCAGAAGGGAACATCATCCTTAGGTGGGAAGAAGCAAGGGAAGAGTTGGGTGAACCCTCACAGGCCCAGGAGGAAGCATAAGAGCCACTCTACCATGAGTCCCCCGCTAGAGTACCTCCATACACACCACCACCTACAAACCCTATCCTCGCATACTTTCAGCGCATGGAGACCACCTTAAACAACAGGATGCAGGCACTCGAACATAGCCTCTAAAAAGCACACACCAAGCTCGATATGATAATTGAGAGGTTCGATGCAGAGGGACCATCATCACCATCGGAGACTTTCTAGAATTAGGACTTTAGATAGGTTCTTTCATGTAAAACTTATATGCCTTAGTCCTAAACTATGTTTATAGGTCTCTAATCCTTGCTATTTTGTCCCAACTTGAAACTCTTAATACATGATATGCCTTTTAGTAAATTTTTGTGCTATTTCTTAATTTTGCATGTTGTATTGCTATTGAAGATAAAGCCAGATTTGAGTTTGGGGGTACATGTGACACCCCTTACCCGTCTATAGTGTAGCCGAGTAAGATATGCCACCCAGTATGCCAAAGCAGCATATCTTATTTCATAACAATTTACCCTCCTTAATTTATTTATTTATTATTTACCAAGTGTAAAAATTCACCATTATATCGTTTATTTGCAAATTGATTAATATGAATTTTCCATAAATTTTTATAGAAAATTTGGCAGAGTGCCGGTTGTAAATTGGGAAACAGTTCTTTTGAACCTATTTAAAAGACACTTCCAATATAGTCTTCAAATCCAGAACTCTAATATATACACATATCAACTTAATCTCCAATCTCAACACCATTTTCAAAATTTTTGTTCACATCACAATTCAAATCAAATTTATGAATATTTCTCAACATTTCATTTTTCAACATAATATACAAAAAATTTTAATAACATGAAATTTCATATATTTACATTATCACATAATTTCAAGAGTTTGTAATTACAACCAAAACTAATACAAAATTCAAACTACAAAATACAACCCAGAATCCTAATGTCCTACCAAGTGCACTGCAGATATGAGGTGACTCTGGACTCTATGCAGATCTGACACTTCTCTCGGTCTGAGGTCTGCTGGACTCCCCAGTTATGTCTCCAGTACTTGCGCGTGGCAAAAGTGACTCGCTAAGCAATTCTGCTTAGTAGTGCCAATATAAAATAAAATAGCTAAAATAAAATGAATATGCAGAATGTATGTTAGATTTTATGCAGACCTAATTTCTGGCATTTATTACAGTATTATTCGATTAAAATTTGGTAAGATTTAATTTAGTTGCCCGAGTAACCTATACTAGTTGACTGGACTGGCTGAACAGGTAAACTGGCACTGGGTACCAAGTACCTCGGGCCATCACACCATTGGTCACATTGTGTCTCCCGGTGTGCAACAGAACAGCTAATAAGCTATAATAAACATTGGGCACAAGGCCAAGTATCACACTGATATCAGAATGCCTAAAAGCCATAAAATCACGGAATAGCATAATGCCATGTGTAGTACTGCTAACTGAACTCTATTGGCATGCCAACCTATCCAAACCAATCTTATTAGGTGTACTAGGGCATATTACACTTTTAAATTTTATAATTCTTGAAATTGAAGTGTAAGTGTTGCTATTCATTTCATTAGTCAACTAAAATGTTGACTTTAGCATAGACAATAGGTTCATTGGTTCTAATATTCCCAACATACCACATTTTGCATTCTAAAGTTGTTGATATTGGTTGCCAATACCATTTATAAGCTTAGTCTTAGTTATTCACAGTTTTAGATTTTAAGCATTATGTATACTGTTCCATTAGTCATTTGTATAGTAGGAATTTGGCAAAGTTATCTTCATGAAAATTCGTTCTTATTATGCCTAGTTACATTTCTTTTTTTGAATCGCTCCATTTGGAGTTTTGTAACTCAAGTTATGGCCTAAAAACCATAACTGGCCAAATTGTAAACTTTCCAGATTTTCTGGTCAGAACCACATCTACAGTGTTTGTACATTGACTGCAGGTCTATTTTTGAACATGCTATGATCAGATTTTGGTTTGGTCTCTCATGAAAGTTGTAGGTCTATGTCTCAGATATGTGCTAGTAAAATTTCAAGTCAGTTGGACCTTTCTACATTGAGTTATGACCAAATGAATGAACACTATTCATTTGGTCATTTTGCCTAGGCAGTATGCAAGTCACCTGGATTAGGGCAATTTTTTTGTCAACTTGGCTTGGTTTTCTGGGCAGGGTTTCTTCACCAAAGTTGTGCCATTATGTGTCTAGTTTCATGTCCAATTGTCCTTGCACCAATTAAACCAATACAACTCCATTTATAGCTGCCCAAACCTGCTGGACTCATACTCAGTCCTGCAGGTCAGCCAAGGCAGCTCACCCAAACTCAAATACCAAGCCAAAACTCATCATACATTGCCAAATGGTCACTAATTGACCATTTAAACTTTCATTCACCAACACATGAACAAAGTCTCAATTTTATACCCAAACCCTAACTCTACCATCTCAAATCATGCATTTAACTTGCATTTCATTATCCTAATCATGAAGTTAATGTTGAGGGCAACCATGATACCATTTTACCTCAAAGAAAACTTCATAAACCTACCAAGTACAAGGCTGCCCAAATTTTGGGGGAGGTATACACATAATTTTTATTCAATTTTCTTGTAGATTTCTACTTAATCTCATTCCCTCAACATGAAACTAAAGAGAAACATGAAATTTGGTCACTAACATCTAATGGAGTCACTTCCAAACTTTTGAGAACTCTTCCTTTCTACTTATTTTTGCTGTCTTTAGCTTGCCCAGGGTGTATGAATAATTTTTTGTGAAGATAAAGATGGGTTTCAAGTTGATTTGGTGGGTTGTATCAAGCTTGCTTAAGCTTCCATGGAGGTTTGGAGTTAGGGAGAGGTTTTGGCCAAAGGAAGGAAGAAGAAGCAACTGATTTTTTTTCTTTTCTTTTTCTGCCCATTAAGTCATTTTAAATAAGTTAGTGTCTTGTGTCAACATTTGATTGGGAGGGAGGATTTTAATGACATCATAAATATGTCATAATTCCAATTTCTTTCATTTTCTTTCATTTTCTTGTCTACTTAAATTTTTAACAATATTTATTCATGTTTTATATCATATAAATTATTTATTTAACTGGAAAAGTTGGCCAAAAATCATCTTTAAAGATGAAATGACCAAAATGCCCTCTGTTTGGTTTATCGAGCTAAAATTGTGTGTATCGATTAATTAAATTTTCCTTGTGTTTTCTTAATATTTTATTGTCATTGGAACCCCAATAATACTTCCCTAAGGTCCCAAATTTATTTAATGAAGTTTTCCCTGGGTCTAGGGTTGCTAACGGCCTTCACCGTCACTTTCCCTTCGGGTTACTCATCACTAGGGTTATGGCTCATTTAAACTTAGTGCATTTCACTCCTAAAAGTTTTTCTTGATTTTTCTAATCATTATTTGGTTTATTTATATTATAATTTCAAATATTCTAGCTGACAGAACCGACATTGGTCACCGAAACAGTAAACTGTACGGTCTAGCTAAAGTGAGGATGTTACAGCTCTTCCCCTCTAACAAAAATTTTATCCTTGAAATTTACCTGATGCAAACAGTTGAGAGAACTGTTGCCTCATCATCCCTTCACTTTCACAAGTTGACTTCTCGGTATTGTGATCCCTCTAAAGTACTTTTACCAGTGGAATTTGTTTATTTCTCAGTTCCTTCACTTCCTGAGCCAGGATCTGTATGGGTTCTTCTGCATATGTCAAGTTCAGTTGGATTTCAATCTCTTCCATGCAGATGACATGTGAAGGGTCTGAGCGGTATCTTCTTATCATAGACATATGGAATACATTATGGATGTTATCCAGTTCTGGCGGTTAAGCTAGCTGATAGGCCACTGGTCCCACACGTTCAATAACTTCATATGGGCCAATGAACCTAGGGCTTAACTTACCCTTTCTTTCAAACCTCAGTACCTTCTTCCACGGTGAGACTTTGAGAAACACTTTGTCGCCAACTGTAGACTCTATCTCTTTTCTCTTAAAGTCAGCATAAGATTTCTGTTTATCTGAGGCAACCTTCAAATTTGTTTTGATTATTTTTACTTTCTCCTCAGTCTGTTTCACCAGGTCTAGTCCTACCAGCTTATCTTCGCCTAATTCAGTCCAACATACTAGGGTTCTACAATTACTCCCATACAGTGCTTCATACGGGGCCATTTGAATGCTAGCTTGGTAGCTATTGTTATATGCGAATTCTGTTAATGGGAGATATCTATCTCAACTCCCCTCAAACTCAATGACACAACTCCTCAGCATATCCTCCAGGATCTATCACATAATTCACATTGTTACTATCATTTCAATTTATTAGTTGTAAAAATTCAATTAGTTTTTTATGTCTAGCTAGATTACTCATTCCAATTGTCCATCCATCTGAGGATGAAAAGCCGTGCTAAAGTGGAGTTGTGTGCCCAAGGCTTCTTGCAGCTTTTTCCAAAATCTCGATGTAAAACTTGGGTCTCGATCAGATATGATGGAAAGTGGGATTCCATGCAGTCTAACTATCACAATGATATACAACTCTGCTAGCTTCTCTAGTGAGTAGTCAGTCTTAACTGGCAGAAAATGTGCTGACTTCGTCAATCTATCCACTATCACCCACACTGCATCATGCTTCTTTTGGGTGAGAGGTAGACCACTAACAAAATCCATAGTGACCCAGTCCCATTTCCATTTGGGTATGCTTATAGGCTGTAGCAACCCTAGTAGAACTTGATGTTCTACTTTAACTTGCTGGCATGTCAAACACTTAGTAACATAGTCAGCTATATCCTTCTTCATACCAGGCCACCAATAATGAGGTTTCAAATCATTATACATTTTTGTGCTTCCCGGGTGCATAGCATAAACACTAGTGTGTGCTGCTTTCAGAATACTAGTCTTCAGTTCCCCATTATCTGGTACACATACTCTTCTTCTGTAGTACAGACACCCATCTGCTTTCACCTCATAATCAGTTTCCTTCCCCTCTGGAATTTTACCCACAATAGCCATTAATTTTTCATCTGCCTTTTGCCCATCTTGTATCTGCTGTAGCAAGTTTGGCCTCACTTGTAACTCAGCCAAAATAGCTCCATTTTGAGCTAAGGATAAACGGGCATTTAGTGATCTTAAAGCTGTGATGGACTTTCTGCTCAAGGCATCAACAACTACATTTTCCTTCCCAGGATGGTAATCTATCACACAATCATAGTCCTTTAGGAATTCAATTCACCGCCTCTGTCTAAGATTGAGCTCCTTTTGGGTTGGCAAATATTTTACACTTTTGTGGTCTGTATAGATGTAACATTTTTCACCATATAAATAATGCTTCCAAATCTTCATTGTGAAGATAATTGTTGCTAAATCTAGGTCATGAGTAGGGTAGTTCTGTTCATGTGGCCTTAACTGCCTAAAAGCATAGGCGACCACTTTCCCCTCTTACATCAATACACACCCTAACCCATTATGTGAGGCATCACTGTAGACCACAAAGTCTTTTCCCGACATTGGCTATGTTAACACTGGTTCTTCTGTCAACATATCCTTCAGCCTCTCAAAACTGGCTTGGCACTTGTCGTTTCAGCCAAATTTCACATTTTTGTGCAATAACTTGGTCATTGGAGTAGCTATGAGAGAAAACCCCTTCACAAATCTTTTGTAATACCCAGCTAGCCCCAAGAAACTTCTGACCTCAGTTGTATTTCTGGGAGGCTTCCATTCCATCACTGCTTCTATCTTTTTGGGATCCACTCTAATTCCCTCAGCTGATACTATGTGTCCAAGGAAGAAGATCTCACTCATCCAAAAGTCACACTTGGACAGCTTAACATATAACTTCTTTTCTCGCAAGGTTTGCAAAACAATCCTCAAATGTTCATCATGTTCTTCTCTGGTCTTGAATACACCAGAATATCATCAATAAAGACCACTACAAACCGATCTAAATATGGATGCAAGATACGGTTCATAAGGTCCATAAATAATGCTGGTGCATTTGTTAACCCAAACGGCATCACTAGAAATTCATAATGCCCATACTGGGTTCTAAATACAGTTTTTTGACACATCTGTATCTTTTACCCTTAACTGATGATACTCTGATCTGAGATCAATTTTTTGAAAATACACTGGCTCCCTTTAACTGATCAAATAGATTATCAATTATGGGCAACAGATATTTATTCATCATAGTTACTTTGTTCGACTGCCGGTAATCATTGTATAATCTTAAGGTTCCATCCTTTTTCTTCACAAACATCATTAGAGCTCCCCATGGTGACACACTGGGGCGTATGAATCTCGTATCGAGTAACTCTTGCAACTGAATTTTTAACTCTTTGAATTCAGTTAGTGCCATCCTATAAGGAGCAATAGAAATTGATGCTGTACCCTGCATTACCTCAATAGCAAATTCGACTTCCCTTTCTAATGGTAGACCAGGCTATTCTTTAGGAAACACATCTGGAAAGTCTCTTACTGTGGGTATATCACACAGGTTTGGCTTAGCCTACCTAGTATCAACCACGTGTGCTAGGTAAGCTTCACAGCCTTTTCTCATCAATCCTCTAGCAACTATGGCAGAGATAACATTGGACAGGAAATCTGTCCTTTCACCCACAACTAAAATCTCATTACCCTCAGGAGTTTTCAGAGAAATCCTCTTCAGTTTGCAATCAACTATTACCTGATGACATGACAACCAGTCCATTCCCAAAATCACGTCAAACTCGTGGATGGGCAATTCAATTAGGTCTGCTAAGAATTCATACCCCTGAATCGTCAACGGGCAACCTTTATACACCTTATTCACTACCACACTATGGCCTAGTGGATTTGTGACCAGAATGTCTTGATCACTCTCCTCTACTGAAACTCCCCTCTCTATGGGTAGTTTGATGCAGATGTATGAATGAGTGGATCCTGGATCCACCAATGCATGCACAAATGTGTTGTAGAGGGAGAATATACCCCTGATGACATCTGGGGCATCTTGTTCCTCTTTAGCTCTTATGGCATAGGCTCTGGCAAGTGCTCTAGCCTTTGGCCTCTCGGCTAACTCAGATACAGGCCTTGGTGATGGACCAGCTGCCTCGGATTTATCGAACTTCCTGCCTCTTTGAGGTACAGTGGCAAGCTTATCTGCTTGTGTTGGGGAAACTATAGTAGTCCTCTTCGGATAATTTTTTATCTGATGTTCTATAGATCCACATCATAAGCATGCACCAGTCACTTGCCAACAGTCCCCCTTATGCAACTTCTGGTAGTATGGACAGGCAGAAGATGCTAGGGCTGGTCCCCTGAACATCGTCCCTGGAGAGCTGCCCACTAATGGTGTGGACTAGCCTCTCCTAGGTGTTAACTGTGATCTGGGCCCCTGGGGCTGACCCTGACCTTGTGGTTGTCCCGAACTCTGAGTAGGAGGACCCTTACTCTTCTTACTGGGAGCAGAGAACGAACTGGACTTACTTGGACCCCTCTTCTACTGTCTTTCCCTTCTATTTTGTTCATTATTCGGACTTTTTCCACTTTTGATGCGGCATCTACTAATTTGGCAAAATCCGTGATCTCCAATGTTGTTATCATGACTTTAATATTGTCATTTAGCCCTTCTTTGAACCTTTTGCACCTTTCTTCCTCTGTAGGGACTATCTCCCTCCCATATCGGCTCAGTCTGACGAATTCATGCTCATACTCTACCACTGATAATTGTCTCTGTCTCAGACTGATAAATTCTCTTCTTCTCTCTTCTAAATACACTTTACTGACATACTTCTTCCTGAACTCCCAGGTGATCTGATCCAGTTGCACCTCACTAGATACTGTGTCCCACCACTGGTATGCATCATCTTGAAGTAGGGACACAACACCCTCCAGGTTCTACTTGGGGGTGTAATGAAGCTATTTCAGCACTCTTACGGTTCTATCCAACCAGTTTTTAGCTGTCATGGGGTCATCCTCCTTCTTCCCAAAGAAATCCACATCCCCATGTTTTCGTAGTTTCTTCAGATGGGATTTCTGTGGTACTGGTGGAGGCTGTGGCTGTGGTTGTGGTGGTGGAATTGCCCCCATCATTTACTGGTAAAATTCAGTCATTTGCTAGAATAATGCAAACTGAGATTGGGCAGGTGCCTCAGATGCTGGTAGGGCAGATTCTCCCATGCCTTCAAATTCAGCCCTTGGTGGAGCACGACTCTCCACCTCTTCATCAACTGCTCTTTGAGAAACACGATCCATATCCTAATCAAAATAAGAACACAAATAGATCTGCATCAGTGCTACCTCAACACTTACAAATGCAATGCAATGGTATGCACTATATCTAGGCCCAGAAATGCCTAAACCGATGCTCGGATACCACTAAATGTGATGCCCTTTACTCGTCTACAGTGTAGCCGAGCAAGATGTGCCACCTAGTGTGCCAAAGCACCATGTCTTATTTCATAACAATTTACCCTCCTTAATTTATTTATTTATTATTTACCAAGTGCAAAAATTCACCATTATACCATTTATTTACAAATTGATTAATCTGAATTTTCCATAAATTTTTATAGAAAATCCGGCAGAGTGCCGACTGTAGATTGGGAAACAGTTCTTCTGAACCTGTTTAAAAGACACTTCCAATATAGTTTTCAAGTCCAGAACTCCAATATATACACATATTAACTCAATCTCCAATCTCAACACCATTTTCAAAATTTTTGTTCACATCACAATTCAAATCACATCTATGAATATTTCCCAAGATTTCAATTTTCAACATAATATACAGAAAATTTTAATAACATGAAATTTCATATATTTACATTATCACATAATTTCAAGTGTTTGTAATTACAATCAAAACTAATACAAAATGCAAAATACAAAATACAACCTAGAATCCTAATGTCCTACCAAGTGCACTGCAGATATGAGGTGACTCAGGACTCTGTGCAAATCTGACACTTCACCCGGTCTGAGGTCTGCTGGACTCCCCAGCTATGTCTCCAATACCTACACGTGGCAAAAGCGACGCGCTAAGCAATTCTGCTTAGTGGTGCCAATATAAAATAAAATAACTAAAATTAAATGAATATGCATAATGTATGTTTACATTTTATGTAGACTTAATTTCTGGCATTTATTGCAATATTATTTGATTAAAATTTGTTAAGATTTATTTTAATTGCCCGAGTAACCTATACTAGTCGATTGGACTAGATGAACGGGTAAACTAGCACTGGGTACCAAGTTCCTTGGGCCATCACACCATTGGTCAAATTGTGTCTCCCGGTGTGCAACAGAACAGCTAATAACCTGTAATAAACATTGTGCACAAGGCAAAGTATCACACTGATATTAGAATGGCTAAAAGCCATAAAATCACAGAATGGCATAATGCCATGTGCAGTGCTGCTAACTGAACCCTATTGGCATGCCAACCTATCAAAACCAATCTTACTAGGTGTACTAGGGCATATTACACTTTTAAATTTTATAATTTTTGAAATTGAAGTTTAAGTGTTACTATTCATTTCATTAGTCAACTAAAATGTTGACTTTAGCATAGACAATAGGTACATTGGTTCCAATATTCCCAACATACCACATTTTGCATTATAAAGTTGTTGGTATTGATTGCCAATACCATTTCTAAGCTTAGTGTTACTTATTCACAATTTTCAGATTTCAAGCATTATATTTACTGTTCCATTAGTCATTTGTACAGTAGGAATTTGGCAAAGTTGTTTCATGAAAATTGTTCCTTATTGTGTCTAGTTACATTTATTTTTTTGAATCACTCCATTTGGAGTTTTGTAGCTCAAGTTATGGCCTAAACACCATAACTGGCCGGATTGCAAAGTTACCAGATTTTCTGGACAGAACCACATCTACGGTGTTTGTACATTGATTGAAGGTCTGTTTTTGAACATGTTATGATCAGATTTTGGGTTTGATTTCTTCATGAAAGTTATAGGTATATGTCTCAGCTATCTGCTGGTAAAATTTTAGGTCAATTGGACCTTTATACACTGAGTTATGACCAAATGAATGAACACTATTCATTTGGTCATTTTGCCCAAGCAGAATGCAAGTCACCCAGATTAGGGCAATTTTTTGGTCAACTTGGTTTGGTTTTCTGGGAAGAATTTCTCCATATAAGTTGTGCCATTATGTGTCTAGTTTCATGTCCAATTGGTCTTGCACGAATTGAACCTATACAACTCCATTTATAGCTGCCCAAACCTGCTGGACTCATACTCAGTCCTGCAGGTTAGCCAAGGCAGCTCACCCAAACTCAAATACCAAGCCACAACTCACTTCATTTCCTCATCATACACAGCCAAATGGTCACTAATTGACCATTTAAACTTTTATTCACCAACACATAAACAAAGTCTCAATTTTATACCCAAACCCTAACTCTACCATCTCAAATCATGCATTTAACTTGCATTTCATTATCCTAATCATGAAGTTAATGTTGAGGACAACCATGATACCATTTTACCTCAAAGAAAACTTCATAACCCTACCAAGTGCAAGGCTGCCAAAATTTTGGGGGAGGTATACACATAATTTTTATTCGATTTTCTTGTAGATTTCTACTTAATCTCACTCACTCAATATGAAACTAAAGAAAAACATGAAGTTTGGTCACTAACCTCTGATGGAGTCACTTCCAAACTTATGAAAATTCTTCCTTTCTACTTCTTTTTGCTGTCTTTAGCTTGCCCAAGGCATATGAATAATTTTTTGTGAAGACAAAGATGGGTTTCAAGGTGATTTGGTGGGTTGTCTCAAGCTTCCTTAAGCTTCCATGGAGGTTTGGAGTTAGGGAGAGGTTTCGGCCAAAGGAAGGAAGAAGAAGCAACTGATTTTTTTCTTTTCTTTTTCTGCCCATTAAGTCATTTTAAATAAGTTAGTGCCATGTTTCAACATTTGATTGGGTTGGAGGATTTTAATGACATCATAATGATGTCATAATCATAATTTCTTTCATTTTCTTTTCTTTTCTTGGCTACTTAATTTCAATTAAATTTTTAACAATATTTATTGACATTTTATGTCATATAAATTATTTAATTAACTTGACAAGTTGGCCAAAAATCATCTCTGAAGACGAAATGGCCAAAATGCCCTCCGTTTGGCTTATCGAGCTAAAATTGTGTGTACCGATTGATTAAATTTTCCTTGTGTTTTTTTAACATTTTATTGTCATTGGAACCCCAATAATCCTTCCCTAAGGTCCCAAAAAATATTTCATGAAGTTTTCCCTGGGCTAGGGTTGCTAACGGCCTTCACCGTCACTTCCCTTTCGGGTTAGTCATCACTGGGGTTACGACTCATTTAACCTTAGTGCATTTCATTCCTAAAAATTTTTCTTGATTTTTCTGATCATTATTTGGTTTATTTATAACTCCTCACTCTAGTCTAATTATAATTTCAAATGTTCTAGCTGCCCGGACCAACATTGGTCACCGGAATAGTAGACTGTACAGACTAGCTAAAGTGAGGATGTTACAGTGCAAATGAATTTCATGCATTGCATTCACCTTACATTTCATCACATCGCTTAACTATATCACATCACAAATTTAGAGAATTTCAAATGGTTTTTAACTTAGAACTATAATAAAAAATATTAATAAGCTAATAATTAGGCTCCATGGAATCGAGGAATGAATGTACCTGGATAGGCAAAAAGGCTTTAATATGTTGTTTGCAAAAAACTTAATCACCTTAGTGGAGCTAGACTAGTTAAACCTCTTTATAGCTATTAATCAGTCACATTGAACTTGCAAAATTAGGAGAAGATTTTTGAAATACAAACAAACCTAAAAAATTTGCCTCACCAGTTCTAGAACATGTCTCATAGACCTATCGAGGTGCAATCCTAGCATATAATTGACAAAGAGATGATTAAGGTATTCTTTAATACAACCTTATTAAGCCTTAGCCATCCCTAGTTAAAATATATCCCTTATACCCAACTTGAGCCCATATTCTAACCTATATAATTTTCCTTATTTATCCATAATTATTTACCTAGCCCCTAGCCTAAACACTAACCATTACCCTTTTTGAGGAAAGCCTAGTGCATAAAAGGATATGTATTTCAAGTACAAAAAGAGAAAGATGGGGAGTAGGTGTGGAAACCAAGAATAGTGCAAGTGTGCAATTGAAATCAAAGAAAAATTTACCTTTCCAACTCAGCAAAAGCAATGAGTTTGGGGGAGGGGACAAAAAGGGACATATAAAAAAAATAAAAAAAGGAGAAAAAGTCCTAAAAGTATCATGAAAGTATGCTTAACACTATAAATAACCCTTCTTCCCCACTCAAAATCAGTAGAATAAATTTGGTATACTTAGAACTTTGTGCATAACAGCTATCCTTATATTTGCACTCCTTAAAACCCTTTATTGGTATCCAAATCATTATCTCTTAGCCCCGTTGCAACCTTCCTAAAGACCTTTTGATCTTTTGAATGTGTGTGCTACATTAGTGGAGATGGGGAATTGAAATATGCATATGGAGTTGAAATTAAACCAAACTCATCAATAATCTTCAATAGAGGCAAGTTTAGGGGAAATAAGTGTTTTTAAAGTCTATCCTGACAAAACAAATTATTTAGCCTTGCAAAGAGGAATAATTAGTTGAAACTCCATGAAAGTGCCAAAGCTTTAAACAAGCAGCTATTGAAACACTTATGCCTTGAAAGAAGGTAGTTGGTATGATTGATTGAAGGAGTTCAATTACATGCATATTAGATTTATGGTTATGCTTCTGAGTTTTCCCCTAAAATGTATTCTATAAAGGTTTTGATTTACTTAAGGATAAGCAAAAGTTTGATTTTGTGGGTATTTGATACACCTGTATTATATCGATATTTTTAAGCACATTTGTACAACATTTCGTAGCATTTAGATAGGTAATTTCATGTAAAATCATGAATTTCATTAAATTTTGTAAATCTCATCTCCTTGTACTAAATTCTATGTTTTTTGCATATTTTCAAGTGTTTTGCGGGAGTTCCAAATAATAAGAGTAAAGAAGGAAGCTTGGAAAAACTCAAGAATAAGAGCATTATTGCAGATACACCTTAAATAGGTCATGTAAATATACCACAAACCCGTGTAACTTACTGCCAGGAGAAAAAAACAATGAAGTCAAAGAAGAGACACAGTACACGGGCTGTGTAACACAACCCGTGTAACCTGTGGAGACCCGTGTAAGATTTTGCCTAGCAAAGCTTGAAGAATTTCTAGAAGAACAATAAAACACATGACGTGTAATTAGACTCGTGTAACTAGCCAAGACCCGTGTAAATTTCTACCCAAATACAAGATGTAGCCTTTAAGTTTTAGAAAGTTACGTGGCCCTGGGCCATGTAGTGACACACGGGCAGTGTATTAGTTGACAACCAGTTTCCTGACTTAATTCTAGCTTCAGCTTTTACACTTAGTACAGACTTCTGATGCCTTTGGGACTTTAAAAACCTAACCTTAGGACATTGATTATAAATAGAAGTAGCAGAAAATAGAGAAAGGATCTGACCTTGAGCCACCATCTTCATACACACATTTGCATATATATATATCTTCATCATTCTCTTGAAGCTGTTTTGAAGAATAGTGCATTAACGTTAAGGAGGATTCCTCAGTCGAAATTTCACAAGCTCAAAGCTGCAAAGAATTCTCTTCGGTTCTTTTGTTCTATTTCTTTAGGCTACTTTTCATGTTCTTTTATTTTACTTTTGTTATGTTTGCTAAACTCACCATGAGTGATTAGTTTCTTTATTCTGGAATTAGGAGAGTAATGTAACGCCCTCACTTTAGATAGTTTGTACATTTTACTGTTCCGATGACCAATGTCCATCCGGAGGGCCAGAATGTCTAGAATTATATTTAAACTAGAGTGAGGAGTCATAAATAAACCAAATAATGGTAAGAAAAATTTAGGAAAAATTTTAGAAATAAAATACAACAAGGTTAAATGAGTAGGTGCTCTGGCGATGGGTAACCTAATGGGAAGTAACTATAAAGACAGTTGCCAACTCTAGACCTATGGGAAAACCCCGTGAAATAATTTTTGGGACTCCAATAAAGAGTTATTGATCCTTAGATGGCAATAGAATGCCAAGAAAATGCTAAGAAAATTTTCTAAATCAGTACAGACAATTTTAGCTCAATAAACAAAACGAAGAGCATTTTGGTCATTTCACTTCCAGAAATGATTTTTGACCAACTTGTCCATTCAAGTAAATAGGGTATATGACATAAAATGTGAGTAAATATTGAAGAAAAATTTATTAAAAATAAGTAAAAGAGAGGAAAAGAAAATGGAATAAATGAAAATGAAAATCAAATTTATGACATCATTATTATGTTATTAAAAAAATTTACCACCAATCACCACTAAACAAGCTTAAATCTAAAAGCAAAAAGAGAATAACCAAAAACAAAAAAAAAAGTCATCTTCTTCATTCTTCTAAAGCTTGGTCGAATCCTCCTCTTCCAAACCCCCCACCATTGCCAATCCATCTAAGCTTGATTTTCCCTAAAAGTTGACCATGTTTCTTATAGTTACTTGCATTAAACTTGCTATTTAACGTCGATAGAGAGATTAGAAGCAAAAGCAAGACAAGAAATTGAAGTCGTGGAAGCTTGAAAATTGACATAAGAGAGTTATGTGCCAATTTGTTTTTTTATTCTTAAACCTTACTTGAGTTCTTGTTAATTGTATAGAAATTTGAAATGAAATGAAAAAATATGTGTATGGAAAGTTCAACATGAGTTTTGGCTAGCCTTGGTGTAATGATAAATAAGAAAAACATGTTAAGTTGCATGGGTGGTATGAACTTGGGAATTTGGGAATTAGGGTTTAAGGCAAAAATTAGAAATTTTCCAATTTGTTGATGAATTGATGTTTTACTAGTCAATTAGTGACCATTTGGTATAATTTGACCATAAAATGGAGTGAATTGTGGCATTGAATAAAGAAAAGGTTAGGCTGCCCTATGTGCCAGAAATACTGGACTCCAGTCCAGTGTGTTTGGGCAGCCATAACTTGACTTGTCTAGCTCAAATTGGTGCAAGGCCCATTGAATGTGAAATCAGGTACATAATGCCACATTTTTTATGAAGAGACCCTACCCAGAAAACTAACTTAGAGTGACCTAAAATCTGCCTAAATCCGGGTAACCAACATTCTGGACCTGGAAATTGACCATATGAATATTATTTGTTCAAATGGTCATAACTTAGTTTAGAAAAATCCAAATGAGCTGATTTTTAAGGCCATGGAAAGCTTAGATATAGTAGAACAACTTCCATGGAGAACATAAATCCAAATTCTGACCATAACCAATTTCAATTGCTAGCCAAAATTAGGACACCAAAACTGGCTGAACCAATTTTTGTCTAGAAATTCTGGGCAATGAGCCAATCCGGCCAGTTATGGTAAAAATGCCATAACTTGAGGTACAAAACTCTAAATGGAGTGATTCAAAAAGTGAATTAAATTAGACACAGTAAGGACCAACTTTGGTGAAGGAAGTTTAGCCCAATTCCCACTGTAGCTTGGTCTAATGGAATAGTAAACTTAGGTAATGAAATCTGAAAACTTGAAATAACTCTAAATGAGTTTTGAATTGACGTTGGAAATTAATGCCAACAAGTGTAAAATCCAAAATGTGGGATTTCGGTGTAATTAAAACAAGCACACTTATTAATTATGAAAAATTCAATAATTGTGCATGAATAGTAACCACTAAACATAAAATAGAAAGAAATAAACAATTAACTTCGTAAACATGCCCTAGTATACCTATAATGATTGGTTTGGATAGGTTGGCATGCCAATAGGGTTCCGATAGTAGTACTGCATATGGCTTTTCTGCCATTCCGTGAGTTATGGCCTATAGTGCCAATTTGTAATATTGTGGCTTTTAGCCATTTTGATACATTTAATATACTTGGCCTTGTGCCGGATGATTATTATGGCTTGTAAGTCGTTCTGTTGCACACCTAGAGACACTTTGTGACCGATGGTGTGACGGCCCGAGGTACTTAGTGCTTAGTGCCAACTTAACTATTTATCCAGTCTGATTAACTAGTATAGGGCACTTGGGCAACTAAAATAAGTCTAAATAAATTATTATCAAATAATGAACATAAAAGTACTAAATTAATAAAAATGTTAATAATTACCAAAAATTTTAGTTTGCATGAAATAGCAACATAATATCTGCATATTTATTTATTTATTTATTTTATTTTATATTGGCACCACTAAGCTGTATTGCTTAGCGCGTCGCTTTTTGCCAACTGTAGGTACTAGAGACACTAATAGAGAGCTCAGCAGACCTCAGACTGGGTGAGAGTACAGATCTACGTTGAGTCCCAAGTCACCTCCACTACAGTGCATTTTCTTGGCTTCCTTTTGTATTTTGTATTTTGCATTTTGTAATAGACATTAGTCTTTGTCTTGTAAACTATAAGTAAACTATAAACTCATGTATTTATAGACTAATGTATTTAGCTGTAAAATTTGTTAATAAATAAAATTTGGGTATTTATTTACAAAATTGAGATTGAGATTATTGAGAAATTTGTGAACTTGTGTTGATGGTTATTAGAGTTGATGATATGAATAATATATTGGGAGTGTTGTTTTTAACAGGTTCTGAAGAACTATTTTCCCAATTTTTAGTTGGCACTCTGCCGGATTTTCTATAAAATTTTCAGAATCCCAAATAAATTTAAAATTTCAATAAATGGTATAAACTTCACTTAGAGGCTTTTAATAAATAAATTAAGAACTAAAAATTGAAATAGGGTAAGATAAGGTGCTTCGGCATACTGTGTGACATGCCTTGCTTAGCTACACTGTAGACGAGTGAGGGGTGTCACATTTAGTGGTATTAAAGCACGGTTTAGGTGTTTTTGGTTCAAGATAGAGCGTACCAAGCATTGCATTCGTAAGTGTTGAGGTAACATTAATGCAAATCTGTTTGTTTTTAATTATTTTGGTTAGAATATGGATCCTACTTCATAGGGAGCAGTAGAGGAAGAGGTGGATAGTCATGCTCCGCCCATGGCTGAAGCTGGAGGCAGGAGAGAACCTACTTCACCAGTACCAGAGGCACCTGCACAGCCTCAGTTTGCCGTATTTCAACAAATGACCGAATTCCACAGGTAGATGATGGGGGCAATCGCACCACCACAACCTTCGCCACCACCACAGAAGTCCCATTTAGAGAAGCTAAGAAAATATGGGGTTGTGGATTTCTTTGGAAAGAAGGAAAATGATCCCATGGCAGCTGAAAATTGGCTAGACAGAAAGGGAAGGGTGTTGAGACAACTTCACTGCACCCTAGAATAAAACCTAGAGGGTTTTGTGTCCCTACTTCAGGATGATGCGTATCAGTGGTGGGACATAGTATCCAGGGAGGTGCAGCCAGATCAGATCACATGGGAGTTCTTTCTTACGAAGTTTAGAAAGAAGCATGTCAACAATGTGTATCTGGAAGAGAGGAGAAGAGAATTTATCAATCTAAAACAAAGACAGCTATCAGTGGCAGAGTATGAGAGAAAGTTTGTTAGACAGAGCTGGTATGGAAGGGAGAAAGTCCTTACAGAGGCTGAGAGGTGCAGAAGGTTCAAAGAAGGGTTGAATGATAACATCAAGGTTATGATGACAGCATTGGGGATTACGGACTTTGCAAAATTGGTTGAAGCTGCATTAAAGTAGAAAGAGTCAGAATTAATGAGTAGAGCACAAGGGATAGATAGCAAAAATAGAGGTCCGGGTTAGACCAGTTCATCCCTTGCACCTAGTAAAAAGTTTAGAGGTCCTCTTGCTCAGAGTACTAGTCAGCCACAAGGTCAAGGCCAGTCCCAAAGGCCTAGATCTCAGTTCACATCGATGAGAGGCTAGTCCACACCATCAGTGGACAGCTTTCCAGGGACAGTGTATAGGGGACCAGCCTAGTAGTTTCTTCAGCCTGTCCACACTGCTATAAGTGGCACAAAGGTGAATGTCGGTGAGTGATAGGGGGTTGCTTCCAGTGTGGGTCTACTAAACACCAAATCAGAGATTGCCCAATGAGGACTGTTACAGCTGCTCCAGCATCAACAGATAGGCCTACCCCTGTAGCTCAAAGGGGTAGAAGGCCAGGTAAATCTGAGGCAGCTGGTACATCACAGAGGCCAGCTTTAGAGTCAACTGAGAGGCTAGAGGCTAGGGCATATGCCATGAGAGCTCAGGACGAGAAGGACACTCTAAATGTCATCAGGGGTATGTTCTCTCTTTATAACATACCTGTGCATGCATTGGTGGATCCAGGATCCGTACATTCATACATCTGCATCGAGTTACCCATAGAACGGGGAATTCAAGTAGAGGAAAGAGACCAAGACATTTTAGTCAGTAACCCACTAGGCCACTGTGTGGTGGTGAATAGAGTGTGCAAAGGTTGCCCATTAAAGATTCAGGGGTATGAGTTCTCAACAGACCTGATCAAATTGCCCTTCCACAAGTTTGACGTGATCTTGGGAATGGACTGGTTGTCATGTAATCAGGCAATAGTGGATTGTAGATTGAAGAGGATTACATTGAAAACCCCTAAGAATGATGAAATAACAGTTGTGGGGAAAAGGACAGATTTTCTATCTAATGTCATCTCAGCCACTGCTGCAAGAAGACTGATCAGGAAGGGTTGTAAAGCCTACCTGGCCCATGTGGTTGATACCAGAAAGGCTAGATCTGTCATACCTTACCCCTCTGTAAGGCATAACATGATCCCGTAGAATACCTAATGAACTACCGAACTTCACCTATCGATAACTCATTAAGTACCCTACAAGGGATTTTAAAACCATTTTTTTATATTTTGGAAGTGGTGAGCGTTTTGGTAAGAATTAAAAACATTTAATTAAAGTTTCAAAACTAATAAAAAATTTTGTTCATTTTTATTTTTCTACAAATTTTAGAAAAATTTTGGCAGAGTGCCGTCTTTATTTTGGGAAACAGTTCTTCAAATACCTAAAAAAAAAACACTTCCAATAATTGTTTCACAACTCCCAACCCAAATCAACTCAAGTCAACACAGTTCAATTTAATTCCACAACTCAACCAAAAATTTGTCATCTCAAAATACTTCACAAATTCATTCACATTGCATATAGTGCTTAATTTACAAATACAAATCTTAATTTACAAAAAGAAAATTTAAAATATCATTATTACAATTTATTATATAACTGCTCAACTTTACATTGATACATAAGACATTACAATATTTACATCAAATAACTATAAGGTATAATTAAATACTCGTACAAAAAGATCGGTGAAGGCCTTGCCAATTCCGCAGCTCACTCTGCTGCTTTATCCTTGTCCTTATCTGCGACAGTAAAATAAGCTATTGCTGAGTATAAAAATACTCAGTGGTGCACAATAAAAATTTAAAATGCAATACATAAAAAATTCATTGACAAATCCCAATTTAATATTTCACAATTATCAAAACTCATTATAGCACAATTTTGGTCAAACAATTTAATAAACAGAGTGTTGTCAATTCACACACAACTTAAGCCATGACACTAAATTTCTGATCAGTGCTGTGTTGTACACCATGACAAAGCAATGTATAACCCCAACAATCGAAATTAATGAGGGAGGTGGCTAGCTAGCTAATGATTACTCATCCGATCTACAACCTCAACTAGTAAACCAGAGAGGGAGGAAAATAATCGATCTCAACCCCATAAATGGAGGAATAATAAGGCACTGTCATGCTAAGTGTGAATTAGAAATCAATTTAAAACAATTTATTCAAATATTGCATGCAAAATCAAATCAATTTCCAAAGTCACATTTTCATTCACAAGTGGCAACACAAGAGTTCTTAAACTCATAATTAACACTAAAATCTCATAGTGCATACTAAATCAATTTTTCATTGATAAAATGCTTAAATAAGGTTTATTGTGCACAAACCTGATGTGAGTCACCTCTAGGCCTTGACTCAGTCTCTTAGACCTTTCGGGGTATTTCTCAGCTGAAACACAAAATTTATAGTGTCTCAGTATCTTTGTCTCACAATAATTCCAATAGTTAATTCATATATGTTCAATTCTAGCCCCAATATACTTAAACTTATATTTTTTAAAATTTTCATGTTGAAGTTACTATTTATGGTACTATTCAAGTCAAAATATTGACTTTCTTATACTTAATAGGTATGGGAAATCCAATTATACCCACATACCACATTTTGGTTACCAAACTTATTGGTTTTGGTCATTTTCTCAAAACTTAAGTCTTTTAGGCAAACTTTCAAATTTTCAGTTTTGGTGACTTATTTTGCACTATTCCATTAGTCATGTTGCTGTTAGAATTTGGCCAAGTTTTCTTCATAGAAATTGTTCCTTATTGTCTAAAATTTATTTCTCTTTTTGAATCACTCCATTTGGAGTTTTGTAGCTCATGTTACAGCTATTTGAACATGGCTAGCCGGATTGGTCTAACCCAGATTTTCTGGGCACCAAAACTAGTTCTGGAAGTTTTAGGTCACCAATTTTGGGTGGCTAAATGACTTGGTTAAGGGCATAATTTGGGTTTGTGTTCTGCATGAAAGTTATAAGTTTATATCTCAGCTTTCTACTGTTAATATTTCAGGCCATTTGGACCTGCCTAGCCCATGTTATGGCTAAATGAACAAATACTGTTCATTTGGACATTTTTGTACAGGGCAGAACACTCAATTTCAGATTTGGCCAATTTGTTTACTATGCTATGGTCACTTTTTGGGCATGATTCCTAAATGAAAAATGTGCCATTTTGTGTCAAGTTTCATTCCCAATTAGCCTCACACCAATTGGGTTGGTAAATTTTCAGTTTTGGTCCCTAAAAGGGACCTTGGTCATGCTGCCTGCATAATGACCATATCCAATCCGAATCTCCACGTGATTCCCACACTTCCAACATACCACAATTGGTCATACATGACCATTTTTCAGCTCAAAAAAGGTCGAACACACCATTTGATCAATTCTCAAAATTTTGTCTCCCAAATCCTAGGTCCAAAACCCTAACTCACTAGTTTTGTTATATTTTACTAAATCAAAGCATATAAACATTCTTTCTCAACATGTTTAATTCAATCAAACTCATGCAAATCATTCCTCTACATAAGCTGGCTGAAATTTACATATAGTCCTCAAACAATTGTTTTCTTTTCCATTTTTCATAATTTCTAAGTTTATTCAACTATAAACACAATAATTCAACTAGAAATTTCAAGTTTAGCTTACTAACTTTTCTATGAATTTGAATCTTCAAATCTTTCACTTTCTTCACTTTTCTTTCCTTAGTTCTCCTTCCCAAGTTGCAAGAGCAAGGTGTAATCAATTATTTTTAGGGAATTTATGGGAAAATTTGGGGTTTTAAAAGCTTACACACAAGCTTTAATGGAGGCTTTTAAGAGGGAGAGGGTGAGAAGAGATGAGCCGGCTACATGAAGAAGAAGAAGACTTTAGCTTTATTTTTTTTTTCTTTTCTTTTTTTTTTTGTTTTTAATCTACTTTAATCCATAATTATCCAATGAAATTTTTCAATTTTTAATTATTAAGTTTATTGCATCATGCATGATGTCATGCATGATGTAATAACCTTTTCACTTTTTCTTTTTCTTTTTTTTTCATTTATTTTTCTTTAATTCTTTAATTTAAATCTTAATCCCAAAATTTTCTTTTCTCTAATTTTATTTGACAGTCAGGTCAGGAGTCAACTCTAGGGTCAATTGACCAAATTGCCCCTTGCCAGTTCGATCCGATTTGCAATTTGGTCACCCATCGTTGTGACTCTCAGCTCATTTAACCTCTTATGTTCTATTTTTCTTATTTATACTTAACTAATTGACAATTACTAATTATTTTTGTTCAAGGCTTATGTAGTTGTCTTATATGTGGTTCTAATCCCCTTAATTATCCGGACCGACACGGGTCACTGGAATAGTGAAATATATCAGACTATACAAATAGGAGTATTACAAGATCTAGTCTCCATGACATTCTCATAGTGAGTGACTTTCTTGATGTATTTCCTGAAGAATTGCCTAGTTTGCTACCAGAAAAGGAAGTATAATTTGCTATCGAGGTATTATCAGGTACAACACCAATCTCGATTGCTCTTATAGGATGGCACCTACTGAGTTAAAAGAGCTAAAAATGCAATTGCAGGAGTTACTGGATAAGGGGTTCATACGCCCTAGTGTATCACCGTGGGAAGCTCCGGTGCTATTTGTGAAAAAGAAAGATGGGACTTTGAGTTTATGCATTGACTATTGGCAGCTAAATAAAGTAACTGTGAAGAATAAATACCCATTGTCGATAATGGATGATCTGTTTGATCAATTGAAGGGAGCAGGCATATTTTTCAAGATTGATCTTAGATCAGGGTATTATCAGCTGAGGGTAAAGGAAGCAGATGTGCCTAAGACCGCAGTCAGGACACGGCATGGGCACTATGAATTTCTGGTGATACCGTTTGGTTTGACAAATGCACCAGCAGCTTTCATGGACCTTATAAACCGTATCTTCCATCCATACTTAGATCAGTTTGTAATGGTCTTCATTAATGATATACTGGTGTATTCCAAGAATAGAGAAGAACATGATGAGCATTTGAGGATTGTTCTGCAAACACTGAGAGAAAAGAAGCTGTATGCTAAGTTGTCCAAGTGTGACTTCTGGTTGAATGAGATATCCTTTCTTGGACATATGGTATCAGTTGAAGGGATTAGAGTGGATCCTAAGAAAATTGAAGCAATAATGGAGTGGAAGCCTCCTAGAAATGCAACTGAGGTCAAAAGCTTCTTGGGGCTAACTGGTTACTACAGAAAGTTTGTGAAGGATTTTTCTCTGATAGCTACTCCACTGACCAAGTTGCTACATAAAAATGTCAGATTTGACTGGAATGACAAGTGTCAAGCCAATTTTGAGAGGTTAAAGGCTATGTTAATAGAGGCACCAGTGTTAACACAGCTGGTGTCGGGAAAAGATTTTGTGGTCTACAGTGATGCTTTCCATAATGGGTTAGGGTGTGTGTTGATACAAGAGGGAAAAGTGGTTGCCTATGCTTCTAGGCAGCTAAGGCCACATGAAAAAAACTACCCTACTCATGATCTGGAGTTAGCAACAATCATATTTGCACTGAAGATATGGAGGCATTACTTATATGGTGAAAAGTGCTACATCTACACAGACCATAAAAGTCTAAAATATTTGCCAACACAAAAGGAGCTCAACCTTAGACAGAGGTAGTGGATTGAGTTCCTGAAGGACTATGACTATGTGATAGACTACCATCCTGGGAAGGCAAATATAGTTGTTGATGCTCTGAGTAGAGGGTCCATTATAGCATTGAGATCCTTGAATGCCAGTCTGTTCTTAGCTTAGGATTGAGCTATTTTGGCTGAGTTGCAAGTAAGGCCAAACCTGTTACAGCTGATTTAGGATGGGCCAAAGGTAAATGAGAAGCTAATAGCTATAATGGGAAAAATCCTAGAGGGGAAGGAAACTAAGTATGAGGTAAAAGAAGACGGGTGTTTATACTACAGGGGAAGACTGTGTGTACCAGATGATGAGGAATTGAAGACAAACATTCTGAAAGAGGAATACAATAATGTTTATGCTATGCACCCAGGAAGTACTAAAATGTACCATGATCTGAAGCCTCATTATTGGTGGCCTAGTATGAAGAAGGACATGGCTGACTATGTGACTAAATGCTTGACATGTCAGCAAGTCAAGGTAAAACACCAAGTTTCATCAGGTTTGTTACAGCCCATAAGCATACCTGAATGGAAATGGGACTGGGTCACCATGGATTTCGTTAGTGGTCTACCACTCACCCAGAAGAAACATGATGTAACATGGGTGATAGTAGATAGATTGACTAAATTAACACATTTTCTGCTAGTTAGAATTGACAACTCACTGGAGAAGCTAGCAGAGTTATATACTAGTAAGATAGTTAGACTACATGGAATCCCACTTTCCATCATATCTGATCGAGACCCGACGTTCACATCCAGATTTTGGAAGAAGTTGCAAGAAGCCTTGGGCACACATGGCTTTTCATCCTCAAACGGATGGACAGTTAGAACGAGTAATCCAGGTAAAACTTTAAAACTCATTGAGTTATTACAAATAATAAATTGAAATAATAATAATAATAATATGAAATATGTGATAGGTCCTTGAGGATATGCTGAGGAGTTATGTTATTAAGTTTGAGGGAAGTTGGGATAGATACCTTCCACTGGCAGAATTTGCATACAATAATAGCTACCCAGCTAGCATTTAGATGGCTCCGTATGAGGCACTGTATGGAAGGAGGTGCAGAACACCATTATGTTGGACTGAACTGGGCAAAGATAAACTTGTGGGACCAAACCTGGTGAAATAGAATGAGGAGAAAGTGAGGTTAATCAAAGCCAATTTAAAGGTTGGCTTAGATAGACATAAGTCTTATGTTAACTTGAAAAGAAAAGACATAGAATATGAAGTTGGCAATAAGGTGTTTTTCATAGTCTCACCATGGAAGAAGGTATTAATGTTTAGAAGAAAGGGTAAGTTAAGCCCTAGGTTCATTGGCCCATATGAAGTCATTAAACGTGTGGGCCCACTGGCCTACAGGTTAGCTTTACTACCAGAGCTAGACAAAATCCACAATGTGTTTTACATGTCTATACTGAGAAGGTACAGATTAGGCCATTCTCATGTCATCTCCATGGAAGAAATTGGAATCCAACCGGACTTCAGATATGAAGAGGAACCAATAAAGATCGTGGCTCGAGAAGTGAAAGAATTGAGGAACAAGCAGATTCCACTAGTGAAAGTGCTTTAGAGGCACCACAATACTGAGGAGGCAACCTAGGAAAGTGAAGAGATGATGAGGCAATAGTTCCCTCAACTATTTGCATCAGGTAAATTGTGTGGACAAAATTTTTGTTAGAGGGAAAGAGTTGTAACGCCCTCACGTTAGATAGTCTGTACAATCAACTGTTTCGGTGACCAATGTCTGTCCAAACGATCAGAATATTTATAACTATATTTAAACAAGAGTGAGGAGTCATAAATAAACCAAATAATGGTAAGAAAAATTTAGGAAAAATTTTAGAAATAAAATACATCAAGGCTAAATGAGCCGGTGCTCCAGCGATGGGGAACCTAACGGGAAACGATTGTAAAGATAGTTGCTGACCCTAGACCCATGGGGAAACCCTATGAAATAATTTTTGGAACTCTATTGAAGAGTTATTGAGCCTTAGATGGCAATAGAATGCTAAGAAAATGGAAAGAAAATTTTCTAAATCGATACAGATAATTTTAGCTCAATAAGCAAAACGAAGTGCATTTTGGTCATTTCTCCTCCAGAGATAATTTTTAACCAACTTATCCATTCAAGTAAGTAAGGTATATGACAGAAAATGTGAATAGATATTGAAGAAAAATTTATTAAAAATAAGTAAAAGAGAGAAAAAGAAAATGGAACAAATGAAAATGAAAATCAAATTTATGACATCATTATTATGTCAATAAATAATTTGACATCAATCACCACTAAACAAGCTTAAATCTAAAAGCAAGAACATAATAATTAAAATAAAACAAAAAGTCATCTAGTTCATTCTTCTAAAGCTTGGCCGAATCCTCCTCTTCCAAACCCCCCACTATTGCCAATCCATCTAAGCATGATTTCCCCCAAAATTTGACCATATTTCTCATAGTTACTTGCATTAAAACTTGCTATTTAACTTAGATAGAGAGATTAGAAGCAAAAGCAAGGTAAGAAATTAAAGTTGTGGAAGCTTGAAAATTGACATAAGAGAGGTATGTGCCAATTTGTTCTTTTATTCTTAAACCTTACTTGAGTTCTTGTTAAGATGTATAGAAATTTGAAACAAAATGATGAAATATGTGTATGGAAAGTTCAACATGTGTTTTGGCCAGCCTTATTAGAGTGTGGGTTTGAGGTGTTTGATGAATTAATTCATTAATTCTAGCTTTGGTGAAATGATAAATAAGAAAAACATGTTAAGTTGCATGGGTGGTATGAACTTGGGAATTTGGGAATTTGGGTTTAAGGCAAAAATTAGAATTTTGCCAATTTGTTGATGAATTAATATTTTACTAGTCAATTAGTGACCATTTGGTATAATTTGAGCATAAAATGGAGTGAATTGTGGCATTGAATGGAGAAAGGGTTAGGCTGCCCTATGTGTTAGAAATACTGGACTTGACTCCAGTGTGTTTAGGCAGCCATAACTTAACTCATGTAGCTCCAATTAGTGCAAGGCCAATTGGAAGTGAAATTAGGTACATAATGCCACATTTTTTTATGAAGAGACCCTACATAGAAAACCAACTTAGAGTGACCTAAAATCTGCCTAAATCCGGGTAACCAACATTCTGGATATGGAAATTAACCATATGAATAGTGTTTATTCAAATGGTCATTACTTGGTGTAGAAAAGTCCAAATGATCTGATTTTTGTAGCCATGGAAAGCTTAGATATAGTAGAACAACTTTTATGAAGAACAGAAACTCAAATTCTGATCATAACCAATTCCAATTGCTAATCAAAGTTAGGGTACAAAAACAACCAGAACTAATTTTTGTCCAGAAATTTTGGTCAATGAGCCAATTTGGCAGGTTATGGTAAAAATGCCATAACATGAGCTAAAAAACTTGTAATGCCCTCACTTTAGGTAGTTTCGTACAATCTACTATTCCTGTAACCAATGGCTATTCGGAGAGCTAGAATGACTGGAAAAATATTTAAACTAGAGTGAGGAGTCATAAATAACTCAAATATTAATAAGAAAAATTTAGAAAAAATTTTAGAAATAAAATACAACCAAGTTAAATGAGCCGGTGCCCTAGCGATGGGTAACCCAGTGGGAAGTTGCGGTTCTCGAAGCTAGAAGCCCTAAACCCAGGGAAAAATTCATGAAATAATTTCTGAGACTCTAGACAAGAGTCATTGAGGTTTCGATAGCATAAGAATGCCAAGAAAATGCTTAAAAAATTTTTTCGATCAGTACAGACGATTTTGGCTCAATAAGCCAAACGGAGGCCATTTTGATCACTTCGTTTTTATAGATGATCTTTGGCCAACTTGTCCATTTAAATAAATAATTATTATGATCTAAAATATGAATAAATATTTCTACAAATTAAATTGAAATTGAGTAGAAAAGAAAAGATAAGAAAATGAAATTTAATTTGGATTATGACATCAAACACATGTAAGCATGATGCAATAAAAATTTGTTAGCAAATCACTATTCAATAAGCATTCATAAAAAGGCTAAAATGAGATAAAAAAATTTCTTCTATTGGCCTTGTTCTAGTCATATACCAGATCAGGCACCTAAGAGAAAAGAAGAGAAATACAACCAATAAAATAAAATTATATAATAAATACAATTGCCTAAATCAGCTAAATTGTTTATCGCTTGATATTACTAAAGCCAAAAATCCCCGGTAACGGCGCTAAAAACTTCTTTCGCTGGTTTTACAACCCCGCAAGTTCACAGATCACTAACAAGTAATAAAGTGATGAGTAGAGTATGAAGGAGCGGAATCATGAAAAACACAAGTTTAGATCATTGAAATTCAAAATTTTTCATCTAGGGTCACATGCATCATGTAAGATTTTTTTTTATCTACTTGATTTCAATGATAAATAGCATTTTAAAACTCTTGTAATATATTTTTGGATCTACATTTGCCATTTAAGATTTTAGAATTAACAGATTAATCCATTAGAACCCTATATTAGATCAAGAACAAGTGCACTAACCTTTTGATGCACTGCAGTGTGTTTGGCACCTTTGGGATGCGTCTTTAGAACACTAGATGTTGTCCCTCTAGCTTGTCCACACCAAGATCACCTATGGCAGCCCTTGAATAGGTTCTAAAGCTTTTTCTATGAATTAGAAAATCAAGTTTTTCCTTTTGAGAGATTACAGATGTAAACAGGACACTAGAAATAATTTCTAGTATTTTTAATTCAAGAGATTGTTTGCTAATCTCTTTGAATTGATGAGAGATGAAGAAGAAGAGGGGAGAGGGCAGCCAAGGGTGGCGACACAAAGGGAGAATGGCAGCTTGTATGTTTTTCTTTTCATAACAACACTTATATAGCTAGGTCACCACTTAAAACCCTTGCCACATGTCACCTTCTGATTGGCTCTAGGTTTTAATTGACCCAATCACATTGTGCCAAGTGTCAAACCTATATTTAATCTTGACTTTGATCATCTTACATGATTAAAAGACATATAGCAAGCTTATGTGTAGTGCCATGTGAAGGAGTGGAAGCATGAAAAATACAAGTTTACATCATTGAATTCAAAAATTTTTACCTAGGGTCACATGCATCATGCAAGATTTATTTTTATCTATTTGATTTCATTGATAAACAATATATTAAAACTCTTTTAATATGTTTTTGGATCTGTATTTGCCATTTAAGATTTTGGAATTAATCATATTAATTTTTTAAAACCCTAGATTATATCAAGAATAAATACACTAACCTCTTGATGTACTACAGCGTATTTGTACCGTTGGGATGCGTCTTTAGGATACCAGATATTGTCCCTCTAGCTTGCCCACACCAAGTTCACCTATGGCAGCCCTTGAACAGCTTCTAAAAGATTAAAGATGTAAACAGGACACTAGAAACAATTTCTAGTATTTTTAATTCAAGAGATTGTTTGCTAATCTCTTGGAATTGATGAGAGTTGAAGAAGAGGAAAGAATGGGAGCCTCAAGGGTGGCGGTAGCAAGGGAGGCAACAGCTGGTTGTAATTTTTCTTTTCATAACAACACTTATATAGCTAAGTCACCACTTAAAACCCTTGTCACATGTCACCTTCTGATTGGCTCTTGGTTTAATTGACCCAATCACATTGTGCCAAGTGTCAAACCAATATTTGATCTTAATTTTAGTCATCTTACATGATTACAAGACATTTGGAAAGCTTATGTGTAATGCCATATGACACGATCTCATAGTGCCACATGTCACACTGTGAAATGAACAAAATGCCCCTGTGTCTTAATTTTGAGTTCTCAACCCAAAATAATTATTTCTCTTCTTCTAATCAATTTATATCAAATATAAATTAATTAATTAATCTCTATTAATTAATTTCTCATTAATTAAATTCATATTTAGACACTTTAAATATAAATTTAACTTATACTATACATCTAATAACCTAGATTTGGTTTCAAGTCATGCTAGGGACTTTGCAATCTAATTGCAAACCAAACCTATTTAATTAATCAATTAAACTCTTTAATTAATTAATTAAATCATATTTAATTTGGTGATTACTTGTGTATGTGTGTGACTTACTAGGCTCATCACTAATTAGCAATGAGACATGATATCAACTCTTAATATCATCAGAACTCTTTCTTACCATAAATGATTTCTCTAAATGATTTTATGCACCACATAGTCCATGGTTGTAACACCTCTATTTGCATAGCCTGGTATATTTCACTATTCTGGTGACCAGTGTCGGTCTGGATAATTAAGTGGGTTAGAACTACACTTAAGACAACTAGAAAAGCCCTGAACACAAATAATTAGTAATTGTCAATTAGTTAAGTATAAATAAGAAAAACATAACATAAGAAGTTAAATGAGCCGAGAGTCATAGCGATGGTTGACCTTCTCAGGAAGGACTGTGAAGTCGATTTAAACTCAAATTTTGAACCGTAAAATGTGACGCTACAGTCCTTAGGACTATTACGAACATATTGGAAAAGAGAAAATCATGAAAAAGAATTGTTAAGCCAGTCAAATAATTAGGTCAGGGAGCCGAAAGAAATATTGAATTATTTACAAACAGGGTTGAACCGGTGAGGGGCAATTTGGTCAATGGACCCCGAAAGCTGACTCCTGACCTAACTGTTAAATAAAATCGGAGAAAAGAAAATTTCAGAATCGAGAATTAAATTAAAGAACTAATAGAAAAATAAATAGAAAAATAAAAAGAAAATGAAAAAAGTAAAAAGAGATGACATCATGCATGACATCATGCATGATGCCATAAATACTATAATTAATAAATTTAATTAATTTATTTTATGGTCTTCCTAAAGGAAAAATCCATAAAAGAAAAAGAAAAGAAAAGAAAAAGACTTATCTTCTTCAAAGTTGTCGTCCACCTCTCCTCTCTCATCTCTCTCATTTTTCTTAACTTCTTCCATTAAAGCTCACTAAAAGGCTTCTTAAACCCAAGATTTGAGCCATAGAATTTATAGATTTCTTAGCTAAAACTTGTATTTGAGTGTTGAGAAGGAGATTAAAGAAGAAAGAAAGAAGAAAGGAAGAGGTTTGAAGAGGAAAAATTTTATGCACTAAGGTTAGTAAACTAAACTTGATTTGTTAGTTGAATTAATTGTGTTTATAGTTGAATAAACCTAGAATTATGCTTAAAATGAAATGAAAATAATTGTTGGAGGACCAAAGAAAAATTCAGCCAGCCTATGAAGGGAGTGATTTGCTTGTGTTTTGATTCATTTAATTATGTTAGGAAGCTTAATTGAAGGTGGAAGTGATGTTGGTATGCTTAGAATGATTAAATGTAATAAATATGTGAATTAGGGTTTTGGCATCTAGGGTTTTGGAAGCCAAAAATGTGAGAATTGGTCAAATGGTGTGTTTGACCTTTTTTGAGATGAAAAATGCTCATTTGTGACCAATTGAGATGTGTTGGAAGTGTTAGAAGTGAGTTTAAATTCGGACTGAAAATGGATATGCTGCAAGCAGCAAGACCAAGGTCCCTTTGAGGGACCAAAACTAAAAATTTACAAGCCCAATTGGTGTGAGGCCAATTGGGAATAAAACTAGACACAAAATGACACATTTTTTATTTTGGAATCATGCCCAAAAAGTGACCAAAACCTAGTGAACAAATTGACCAAATCCGGATTAGGCAATTTGACCTGTACAAGAATGACTAAATGGACAGTGTTTGTTCATTTGGCATAACTTGGGCTAGGTAGGTCTAAATGACCTGAAATTTTACTAGTGCACAGCTGAGATATAGACCTAAAACTTTTTTGAAGAACAAAAACCCAAATTATGCCCTTAACAAAGTCATTTGGCCACCCAAATTTGGTGACATAAAATTGCCAGAACCAGTTTGGTGCCCAGAAATCTGGGTTAAGTCCAATCCGGCAGCCATGATTAAAATGGCTATAACTTGAGCTACAAAACTCCAATTAGAGTGATTCAAAAATGAGAATAAATTTAAGACAATAAGGAACAATTTCTGTGTAGAAAACTTAGCCAAATTCTAATAGCAACATGACCAATGGAACAGTGCAACATAGGACACCAAAACTGAAAATTTGCAATTTTGCCTAAAAGACTTAAAATTTGAGAAAACAATCAAAACCAACAAATTTAGTGACCAAAATGTAGTATGTGGGTGAAGTTGGAATTCCCATACCTATTAAGCCTTAGAAAGTCAACAAATTGACTTGAATAGTGTCATAAATAGTAACCCCGAAATACAAATTTTAAAGAACATCAAGTTTAGCATATTAAAGCTAGGTATAAGTAGATTTGAACCTATTTTTGGAGTTATGATAAATGATGATACTGAAACACTATGAAACTGTGTGTTTCAGTGGAAAAGAATACCGGGAAAGAACCCGAGACATTGAGTCAAGGCCAAGAGGTGACTCGTACAAGGTTTGTGCACAACTAACTATTTTGTTACTTTTCACTTCTAAATTGATTTGAACAAGTTTATTTTATGATTTATAATTTTGTTGTGTTAAGGATTTTAATTTGTTGAATGAAATTGTATAAATTAAATGTAAATTTTTTTTTTATGCATTTAAGGATTTATTGCATGGTTTTGAGGATTGTAAATTTTAAGTTTGATGTGTTGCCAACCTTGAGCATGAATTTATGATGATTAAATATATTGACAATTTGTAAACACTTTTTAAATAGAAATTGTTTTGAATATAATTTGAAACCACAGTTGGCATGGCAAAATATGTTGTGAATTCTCATTAGCTTATCTAGAGAGATATCTCCTCCACTAGATGGGGCGAGTTTCTTCCTCTCTGGCTTGCCAATTGGGGAAGAGTTTGAATGAGACTCATATATACTAGCTAGCCTTTGTTCCTCCCTTTTAGCCTCAGTTATTGGGAGAGTATGAAATGTCATGGTGTACAACACGGCATCTATTTGAATTTTGGGTCATGGGTTCAACTGTGTAAAATGTTGGCAATGCCCTTTAAATTATGCATAGTTTGATAAATTGTTGTTGAAATAAATAATTTGTCAGTGATTCAAATTTTTTCGTATTGTTTCGGGATTTAAAAGAAATATAGATAAATAGTTACTATTTGATCAAAATGTTATTCAAATAAATAATTTGCATGAATGAAAATATTGATTTCTGAATGTTATGAATTTTGAAGAATTTAGAAATTTTAGATTTTTATTTGTTATGAATTGTCAAGCATAACTTGTATTAAGTTTTAAATTATTAGTTTGTACACCACTGAGTTCACCACTTAGCGATAGCTTTGTACGCTGTCGCAGGTGAAAGAAAATATAAAGCAGCTGAGCAAGATTACTGAAGGGCATAGTGAGACTATCTTCGGGTATATCATAGGTATACCCTTTTACTTTAGATTTTGGTGTAATTCTGTAATTATATATATGAAATTTACTTTGAGCAGTTGTACCAACTCTTTTGTGATATATTTTTGGATTATAATGAAATACAAATTATTATAAGGTTATCTTGAGATTTTATGTATTTATAAAGTTTTGCACTACTAAATTTTTTATGATCCCATGAATGTAAATATTAATTTTGTTTCCTTAATGAGAGGTTTCAATTTTTTATTTAATTTAAATGGTGTACTGAGTTGTTTGTGTTGATTTGTGAAATGAGATTGAATAATAGTGTTGTGATTGAGAAATATATTGGGAGTGTCTTTATTTTCAAGTTTTGAAGAACTGTTTTCTTAAAATACAGACGGCACTCTGCCGAAATTTTTGTAAAAATTACGGAGATTTTAAATATCTAAAAATTTGATTTATGTTTGGACTTTAAATAAAGGTTTTTAATATCTGAAAAAAAATTTTACCCACCAATTTAAAAATGAATGAAAATTGTTTTAAAATCCCTTGTAGTATATTTAATGCATTACCGGTAGGCAAAGTACGGTAATTCATTAGGTGTACTATGGGAGCATGTTACATCTTACGAGGAGTAGGGTGTGACAATGATTAACACCTAGCATAGCATGCCATGGCCACCAAATCAGTAATAAGGTTTACCTTAAATGAACCTATAATCATATGTTACCATGCACTAGAATCTCTCTGTTACAAAATCTCAAATCAAGCTGGAGTCATGGTTTATGTCAAACCCCATTTGCTATAAATATTATGTTCTCTTTTAATTTTAGTTCTTGATTAAAATGATTTTCTCATCAGAAACTCTTTTTTTATTAAATCTATCTATCCTAGCCAGGAACTTGAAACATCAAGAACAATTAAATGAACATAGGATTTTATCCCTATTTACTTAGAGGAACAGATTCAATCTTGATCAACACCTACCTCCATACATAACAAGTAGGAGCCAACACATGCCCATATACTCATACACAGTACAAGTATGAAAGCAATATCAAACTCAAACCACCTATATATAAGATAACTGTGCTATCTCAGGTCTAAAGATTATATGCACTGATATAATTTGTGACAAACACTTTAATTAGTCATACGATAGGCCTTAGATCATACAACAATTGCAGAACTTAAAACCAAACCTCACGCCACCCATTAAGCCCAAAGATGGCGCACCATTGATGGTGAGATCAAGCATGCCGCCACACTTCTTTATCCAACCAGCAATGAATCTATCATCTCATGATTATTTAACACAATCAATTCATATAATCAACAATCTAAATGGAAAATATAGTGGCTCTGATACCAATTGAAGGAGCAAAAGCATGAAAAACACAAGTTTACATCATTGAATTCAAAAATTTTCACCTAGGGTCACATGCATCATGCAAGATTTATTTTTATCTATTTGATTTCAATGATAAACAACATATTAAAACTCTTTTAATATGTTTTTGGATCTGTATTTGCCATTTAAGATTTTAGAATTAATCAGATTAATTTTTAGAACCCTAGATTAGATCAAGAACAAATGCACTAACCTCTTGATGCACGGCGGCGTATTTGTACCTTTGGATGCGTCTTTAGGACACTAGATATTGTCCCTCTAGCTTGTCCACACTAAGTTTACCTATGGCAGCCCTTGAACAGCTTCTAAAATTTCTTCCATTAATTAGAAAATCAAGTTTTGCCTTTTAAGAGATTAAAGATGTAAACAGGACACTATAAATAATTTCTAGTTTTTTTAATTCAAGAGATTGTTTGCTAATCTTTTGGAATTGATGAGAGATGAAGAAGAAGAGAGAATGGGAGTCTCAAGGGTGGTGGCACCAGGGGAGGCAGCAGCTGGTTGTAATTTTTCTTTTCATAACAACACTCATATAGCTAGGTCACCACCTAAAACTCTTGCCACATTTCACCTTCTGATTGACTATAGGTTTAATTGACCCAATCACATTGTGCCAAGTGTCAAACCTATATATAATCTTAATTTTAATCATCTCACATGATTACAAGACATTTGGCAAGCTTATGTGTAATGCCATGTGTCACTATCTCATGGTGCCACATGTCACCATCTCATGGTGCCACATGTCACCTTGTGAAATGACCGAAATGCCTTTGTGTCTTAATTTTAAGTTCTCAACCCAAAATAATTACTTCTCTTCTTCTAATCAATTTATATCAAATATAAATTAATTAATTAATCTCTAGTAATTAATTTCTCATTAATTAAATCATATTTAAACACTTTAAATTTAAATTTAACTTATACTATACATCCAATAACCTAGATTTGGTTTCAAGTCATACTAGGGACTTTGCAATCTAATTGTAAACCAAGCCTATTTAATTAATCAATTCAACTCTTTAATTAATTAATTAAATCTTACTTAATTTGGTCATTACTTGTGAATGTGTGTGACTTACTAGGCTCAACACTAATTGGCAATGAGACATGATATCAACTCTTAATATCATCAGAACTCTTTCTTACTATAAATGATTTCTCTAAATCATTTTATGCGCCTCATAGACCATGGTTAACACCTAGCATAGCATGCCATGGCCACCCAATTAGTAATAAGGTTTACCTTAAATGAACCTATAATCATATGTTACCATCCACTAGAATCTCTCTATTACAAAATCCCAACTCAAGCTAGAGTCATAGTTTATGTCAAACCCTATTTGCTATGAATATTATGTTCTTTTTTAATTCCAGTTCTTTATTAAAAAGATTTTCTTATCAGAAACTCTTTTCTAATTAAATCTATCTGTCCCGGCTAGGAACTTGAAACATCAAGAACAATTAAATGAACATATGATTTTATCCTTATTTACTTAGAGGAACAGATTCCACCTTGATCAACACCTACCTCCATATATAACAAGTAGGAGCCAACACATGCCCAGATATCCATACATAGTACAAGTATGAAAGCAGTATCAAACTCAAACTACCTATATATAAGATAATTGTGCTATCTCAGGTCTAAAGATTATATGCAGTGATATGATTTATGACAATACATTGACAAGAGTAAACTCCATATGCTTGTCATAAGTGTCACTGGTTTGACCTACTTATCATTTATAAGTGCCTATCATGTTTATCATATGGCATGAGACTCACCATTCCATCTTATTTATATCTCATATAAATAACTTGGGAACAAATATGAATACAATCTTTCTGGATAAGTCATGTACTTATTGTGAAGTATCCTCGATTGTGAACCTATTCATGATACTTTGTACTATAAATACTGTCACTCATACTCTTAACAACTTAATAATAGAATTTCTAACAAAATATCAATGGACCTTTTCTATTACACATAAATATATTATGTAAACAGAAAAGTAGAAGTGTCTTTTATTAATAAAAACATGTACAAGGTATATACTAAATGATATGCTCTAGGGCATACTACTAACACCATGTGTCACCATCTCATGGTGCCACATGTCACCTTGTGAAATGACAAAAATACCCCTGTGTCTTAATTTTGAGTTCTCAACCCAAAATAATTATTTCTCTTCTTCTAATCAATTTATATCAAATATAAATTAATTAATTTATCTCTATTAATTAATTTCTCATTAATTAAATTCATATTTAAACACTTTAAATATAAATTTAACTTATACTATACATCCAATAACCTAGATTTGGTTTAAAGCCATACGAGGGACTTTGCAATCTAATTGCAAAACAAGCCTATTTAATTAATCAATTAAACTCTTTAATTAATTAATTAAATCATATTTAATTTGGTGATTACTTGTGTATGTGTGTGACTTACTAGGCTCATCACTAATTGATAATGAGACATGATATCAACTCTTAATATCATCAGAACTCTTTCTTACCATAAATGATTTCTCTAAATCATTTTATGCAACTCATAGGCTATGGTTAACACCTAGCATAGCATGTCATAGCCACCCAATTAGTAATAAGGTTTACCTTAAATGAACCTATAATCATATGTTACCATGCACTAGAATCTCTCTGTTACAAAATCCCAACTCAAGCTGGAGTCATGGTTTATGTCAAACCCCATTTGCTATGAATATTATCTTTTCTTTTAATTCTAGTTCTTGATTAAAAGATTTTTTTCATCAGAAACTCTTTTCTAATTAAATCTATCTATCCTGGCCAGGAACTTGAAACATCAAGAACAATTAAATGAATATAGGATTTTATCCCTATTTACTTAGAGGAACAGATTCCATCTTGATCAACACCTACCTCCATATACAACTAGTAGGAGACAACACATGCCCATATGCCCATACACAGTACAAGTATGAAAGCATTATCAAACTCAAACCACCTATATATAAGATAACTGTGCTATCTCAGGTCTAAAGATTATATGCACTAATATGATTTGTGACAATACATTGACAAGAGTAAACTCCATGTGCTTGTCATAAATGTCACTGGTTCGGGCTACTTATCATGTATAAGTGCCTATCATGTTTGTTATATGGCATGAGACTCACCATTCCATCTTATTTACATCTCATATAAATAACTTGGGAACAAACATGATTACAATCTTTTTGGATAAGTCATGTCCTTATTGTGAAGTATCCTCGACTGTGAACCAATTTATGATGCTTTGTGCTAGAAATACTGTCACTCATATTCTTAACAACTTAAAAATAGAATTTCTAACAAAATATCAATGGACCTTTTCTATTACACATAAATATATTATGTAAACAGAAAAGTGAAAATGCCTTTTATTAATAAAGCATGTACAAGATACATACTAAATGATATGCTCTAAGGCATACTACTAACTGAGTATCACTCCACGAGGAATTTGATTAGTAAGTACCAATCTACACAGTAATTTTGACTGTCTAGTCTATCGAATACTTAGGGAATGAAGTTTGTTAACCTTAAATGCTAGAATGATAAACTCAAAACGAAATGATTTATTTGAAATAATTCTGGAATTAAGATTTCACACTAGAATCTTACCAGGGATGTTATCTTGTTTATTTACTGGAATGAAGATCGTTTTCCTTGATGGAAATCAGTTTTAAGTTATCCTAAATCCTCTCTCAAGGCACGTAGGGTGTATTCTAATTAACTCAAACTCGACTTTTGTGGAAATCAAATTAATTAAAATCCTTTAAGATCTTTGACCAATTTTTGAAGTTCCACAATGGTATTAGCCTATGTCTAGGTCAGAATTCCTAGGTTCAAGATATTGGTTTTCTAATATTAATCTTCACCTTTCAATCCTTCAATTAATATCTACAATCAATACTAAGTGGGTACCAGTACATAGCATTCATTAAGATCACAAGAAATTAAATCAAGGAACAAATCTCAAATCCAATAAATAAAACTTAGTGTTCATCCATAATAATAATCACAAGCATTACTCTCCCAAATCCAGAATAAGAAAACTACTCACTCATGGTGAGTTCAGCAAACATCAAGATAAAACGTAAAAACAGTAAAATGAAAATCATGTAGAAAAAATAAAATAATAAAAATCTGTCTAAGGAGATGAAATGAAGGAATCGAAGAGAGTTTGCAGCTTTGATCTTCAGCTGAAAAACTCCTTTTGGTACTGAAGTTTCTCTCCTCGATACGGCTGGAGAGAGTGCAGAGTGTGGATTTCTCTCCTTCAAAACTCCTCAAAAGTGCTGTCAAAAGATAAAAGAAAGCCTTTTTTTCTGATGTTTTCTCGTATATTTATAATGGTTGCTCTAGGGTTAGGTCATTTTAAGTCTAAAAGGCTTTAGGAGTCTCATTTGAATTAGAAAACAAGAGCAAGAATTCGAGTTATAAAACTGGCCACCACATAGTACACGGCTCGTGTGTCACTAAACGGCCCTGGGCCGAGTAACTTGCTAGAGTGGAACTGCGAAGTCTTGCATTGGCATAGAGAGTTACACGGGTCTGCACCAAGTACATGGGCCGTGTACTTTTGTTCCCATAAGGTTCTTTAAGCTTATGCCCAGCGGAGACTTACATGGGTCCTTGCAGATTACACAGGTCTAATTACACGACCTGTGTACTTTTGTTTCTCCATTGACTATATGGCTTTCTTCTGGCAGAAGGTTACATGGGTCGGGGGCTTGCCTTACATGACCCGTGTACTTTGTGTCAGCAGCAATACTCAGTCTCTTAACCTCTCCAAGCTTCCTTTTTCACTCCTATGCTGTGGGGCTTCACCCAAACACTTGAAGTGATGCAGAAAACATGGAATTAAGGGCTTGACAATAGAAATTACAAAAACTAATGAAATCAACTACTATGCATGAAAATACTTACCTAAATGCTATGAGATAGTATACAAATATACTTAAGAATATCTATACAATTCAAGTGTATCAATGACCAAAATGCCCCTCATCGGTTTATAGTATATTTTTTTCATTAATACCAATATTTTCTATAACCCAATGGTTACTTGATTTTCATTCTGCTTATTTCCAATTATTTTTCATCTTATTGTTAATGCTCAAACTGGCTTTAGATAGTACTATTCACTGACTGAAATGGTACTATTCAGAGCTAAAGAAATTTTGTAACACCCTCACTGTAGCAATTCCGTACATTCTACTGTTCCGGTGATCGATGTCTGTCTAAATAGCTAGAACGTCTGGAAAAATATTTATACTAAAGTGAGGAGTCATAATTAACTCAAATATTAATAAGAAAAATTTAGGAAAAGTTTTAGAAATAAAATACAACCAAGTTAAATGAGCCGATGCCCTAGCGATGGGTAACCCAGTGGGAAGTTGCGGTTTTCGCAGCTAGAAGCCCTAAACCCGGGAGAAAATTCGTGAAATAATTTTTGAGACTTCAGAAAAGAGTCATTGAGGTTTCTATGGGATTAGAATGCCAAGAAAAGACTTAGAAAAATTTTTAGATCGGTACAAACAATTTTAGTTTGTTATGCCAAACGGAGGGCATTTTGGTCATTTCGCCTTCAGAGACGATTTTTGGTCGACTTGTCTAGTTAAGTAAATAATAATTATGACATAAAATATGAATAAATATTGCTAAAAATTTAATTGGAAATGAGTAGAAAAGAAAAGGAAAGAAGAATGAAAAAAATTAGGAATTATGACATCATATGATGTCATTAAACACTCTCCACCCAATCACAACTTGACAAACTAAATAAAAGGGATAAAAACTAATTAAAAAGAGACAAAATAAAAAACCAATTTGCACTCCCATTTTCAAACAGCCACACCATAGAGAGAAAGAGAGAGAGAGAAGTGGTTCCACCATTGATGAAGCTTGTAAGCTTCATTTTCTCCCTTATCTCACCCCAAAACTCCTAGTTGTCTTCACTAAAATTTCATCTTACACCTTGAGGAAGCTTTAAGTGGCAAAAAAATTAAAGAAAGATTGAAGTTTTAACTAGCCAAGAAAGTGGTTAAAAGAGGTTAGTGCTATTTTCTTCCATATTGTTTTAGTAAACTTAAATTTGAGCATGAAAATGGAAAGAATTACAAGAAAAAAAGTTGAGAAATTATTCATGTTTAATGGAAGAAGAATTTTGGTCAGCATGTGTACCTATGAGAATTGATGAATTTAAATGAAATAAAATGTGTTGATTGGAGTTGCTTAGTAGATATTTGTGATTGGGTGTGTTAGATGGCATGGATAGCATAAAGTTGACACTTTGGGAATTAGGGTTTGCGAAAAATTAGAGTTTTGCTTATGTAATGGTATATTAACATTGTAATGGTCAATTAGTGACCATTTGAATGTGTATGAGGAGGAATTGAAGTGAGTAAGGATAATGAGGTTGAGCTTAGGCCTGCTGCCCTTGATGACCTGCAGGACTGGGTGTGAGTCCAGCAGGTTTGGGCAATTATAACTAGAGTTGTATAGGTTTAATGGGTGCAAGGATAATTTTACATGAAACTAGACACATAATGGCACAACTTTAGTGAAGAAACCCTGCCCAGAAAATGAGACCAAGTTGACCTAAAAATTACCCTAATCTGGGTGACCAACATGCTGTCCCTGGAAAATGACTAAATAAATAGTATTTGTTCAAATAGTCATAACTCAGTGTAGAAAAGTTCAATTGAACTGAAATTTTACCAGTAGAAAGCTGAGATATAGCGCTACAACTTTCATGAAGAACACAAACTCAAATTCTGAACCTAACCAATTCAAATTGTCAACCAAACTTAGGTCACCAAATCTACCAGAACCAGTTTTGCCCAGAATTCTGGATTCTATCCAATCCGGCCAGTTTTGGTAAAATGACCATAACTTGAGCTATAAAACTCCAAATGGAATGATTCAAAAAAAGTAATGTAACTAGACATAATAAGGAACAACTTTCATGCAGACAAATTTGTCAAATTCCTACTGTACAAATGACCAATGGAACAGTAATCCTAGGGTATGAAATCTGAAAATTTTGAATAACATAAATTGGAAATCAATACCAACAAAAATAAAATGCAAAATGTGGTATCTTGGAGAATGTAGGTTTAATAAATTTATTATGTATTAAAAAGTCAACAATTTGAGTGAATAGTAGTGTGAATAGTAGTACAAAGACACAAAGTGTAAGAACTAAATTAGTAGAGGAAATTAAGGTATGAAATTTGGAATCCATGAAATGTTCATGGATTACTTGAAATAGAAGTAGTAATTCACCTAAATGACTTAATGAACATTTAACTTATGTGAGTATATAGTTAAGATTTGTATTCCCATTACTAGTAGGTCTAATAAAACATAAGTGATACCACTTGAATATGAAATGAAATTAACCTAGATGGATTGTTGAGTATAAATGGGATGAGGTTTACATTAGGACTTATGTTTCCATTACAAATAAGATAATAACACCTTGTATGAGTTATGAATTCATATAAATATTGTAATGAATAAATGAATCACATGAAAATATGAATGGAACATTAGTTTTCTTTATGAGAGAAAGGAAGAATGTCTTGAGTACAATGGTACATGAACACCATTGTCGTGAATTGTGATCAATGCAAATGATGTAAGGAATGTATGAATATTATGATGAATGTATAAATTATGGAATTTGTCATGAAATAATAAAGTCATAAAATATAATATATTAATATTTAATGATATTATGTGCCCTTGTATAGCCTAGACATGTGTGTTAGATTGGATAGATTGGCATGCCGATAGGGTATTGTTTAGCAGTACTGTGAAAGGCTTTATGCTCGCACTTATGGCTTTATGCCTGCACTCATGGCTTTTATGCCCGAATATGTGTTATCATGGCTTTTTAGCCATAATGACTGCATACGTGGTTGACGTTCTGCGTCCCATGGTATGACGGCCCGAGGCACCGCGGTGTCCAGTGCCAACGACCCGTTATCAAGTTTAGTTAACCTGTCATAGGTTACTTGGGCAGTGAAATTTATTGAAATAAGTTAAGCATGTTAGTAATTAAAAATATTAGAATTTAAATAAAATAAATGAGTAAGATGACCTAAAATAAATTAGAATAGTTATTTATTAGAAAGAATCAAAATGAACTGGACTGATATTAAAATTTACTTATTATGAGATAATCTCAGACAACCTAGTAAGTATTAAGAAAATGCTAAAAGATTAGCAAAGAAAATTATAACATAAATAAATATTACAAATGTGACTTATATAATAATATAAGCATAAATTTATTATTTTTAGATCATTTTTCTTTGTACATTATCACTGTACATTGGCGAAATAAACACTTCCAAAGAAGACTAAATTAGGATAAAACATATTAAATTTTAGAAACTGCATGTGAAGTATAAATAAATCTTAATTATCCGAATTTTGTTTTTATTTTTATTTGTATATTATTTCTTTGTTATATTATTGCACTACTAAGCAGCAATGCTTTGCGCGATGGAATTGTTTCCTTCACGCAGGTACTGAAGCTAGAACCCAGTGGACGTTTGACTAGGAATTTTGGGAGTCCAGATCTACAGAGTATCAAAGGTTGTCACCTCCTCAGCAATGCATGTAGCTAGGTCCCATGTATATCACTTTATATATTTTGTATGTTATAAATATTTCGTATGTTATAATGTAAATTAAGAATTTGTAAGTAATGTTAATGTGATGTAAATTAATAAATTAGTTTTTTCATATGTAATTAAATTGTATATCATGTAAATTAATGAAGATTGAAAATTATCATATACTGAGTTGAGAATGAATGGAAATGAATATGAAATTGAATTATATAGAGGATATTCGAATTGATGAGATAATTATGATTAGTTTGGATAAGATTTTATTATGAAAATATTAATGAATTTTCAAGCAGGTGAATAATGAAATGTGTCAAATAGAAATAAAATAGGGGAAACTCCGCTGGTTTCTCTATAGAAAAATAATTGATATTAAATTAAATGAATTCAAAATTACTAAAATAATAAAGTAAGATAAGATATGGTGCTTCGGCATCGAATGTAGCACACTTTGCTCGACTACACTGTAGTCGGGTGAGGGGTGTTACATTTAATGGTATCAGAGCACGGTTTAGGCGTTCTTAGGCATAGATAGATGGAAAGGGATAGTGTGCATAACATGCATTGCATTCATATGAGTCAAGGTGATACTAATGCATATCTATTTTCTTGGTTATTTTAGGTTAAGGTATGGACTCAGAATCGCAGAGGGCAGTAGAAGAAGAAGTAGTGTAACACCCTTGTTTGCATAGCCTGGTATATTTCACTGTTCCGGTGACCGGAGTCGGTCCGGACAATTAAGGGGATTAGAACCACTCTTAAGACAACTAGATAAGCTATAAACACAAATAATTAGTAATTGCCAATTAGTTAAGTATAAATAAGAAAAACAGAATATAAGAAGTTAAACGAGTCGAGAGTCACAGCGATGGGTGACCTTCTCGGGAAGGGTTGCGAAGTCGATCCGGACAATTAAGGGGATTAGAACCATTCTTAAGACAACTAGATAAGCTATAAACACAAATAATTATAGTTAAGTATAAATAAGTAAAACAGAATATAAGAAGTTAAACGAGCCGAGAGTCACAGCGATGGGTGACCTTCTCGGGAAGGGTTGCGAAGTCAATTTAAACTCAAATTTCGAACCGTAAAATATGACGCAACGGTCCTTAAGACCATTACAAACACAGTGGAAAAGAGAAAATCACGAAAAAGAATTGTTAAGTCAGTCAAATAATTAGGTCAGGGAGTCGGAAGTAATAATGAATTGTTTGCAAACTGGGTTGAACCGGAGAGGGGCAATTTGGTCAATTGACCCTGAGAGCTAACTCCTGACCTAACTATCAAATAAAATCAGAGAAAAGAAAATTTCAGGATCAAAAATTAAATTAAAGAACTAAGGAAAAAAAAAAAGAGAAAAGAGAAAATGGAAAAGTTAAAAAGGTAATGACATCATCATGGTGACATCATACATGAGGTCATAAATAAAGCTTTATTTACTTGATAATTTGACTAAGTCAATTAGAAAATAAATATACAAATTAAATAAACAAAATTCATTTTCCTTCTTCTTTCTTCAAGCTAGCCGAAACCCCTCTCTCTCCCTAAACTCCATGATTGTCCACCATTGATGAGTTATTCAAGCTTGAATAACTTAAATCTTTCCCATAAAATTTAAACTTGAACCCTAGAAAACTTCTAAATTACCATAGAAAGGAAGAATAAAGGAAAGAAAAAGTGAGAAATTGGAAGAAAAAGTGAAGATCAAAGACTTCACCTAACGTTGGTATTCTAACTTTCAATTTTCTGTTTTAAGTGCATGTTTAGTTACTTAAATGAACTTAGAAACTAATGAAATGAAATAAAAACATTTGTGGAGGATAAAACTAAAAATTCGGCTAGCTAGGGTTACTATGCATATGAAGGAACGGAAGCGTGAAAAACACAAGTTTATACCATTGAATTCAAAATTTTTCACCTAGGGTCACATGCATCATGCAAGATTTATTTTTATCTATTTGATTTCAATGATAAACAACATATTAAAAATCTTTTAATATGTTTTTTTTTTATCTTTATTTGCCATTTATGATTTTAAAATTAATCAGATTAATTTTAGAACCCTAGATTAAATCAAGAACAATTACACTAACCTCTTGATGCACTGCAGCGTGTCTACGCCTTTGAGATTCATCTTCAGGACACCAGATGTTGTCCCTCTAGCTTGTCCACACCAAGAACACCTATGGCAGCCCTTGAACAGCTTCTAAAGCTTTTTCTATTAATTAGAAATTCAAGTTCTGCCTTTTAAGAGATTAGAGATGTAAACAGGACACTAGAAACAATTTATAGTGTTCTTAATTCAAGAGATTGATGGCTAATCTCTTTGAATTGATGAGAGATGAAGAAGAATAGATGAAAAGCCTCAAAGTGGCGTGACAAAGGAGAGGAGTGGCTGCTGGTTGCTTTTCTTTTCATAACAACACTTAAATAGCTAGGTTAACACATTAAACCCTTGCCACATGTCACCCTTTGATTAACTCTAGGTTTAAGTGATGCAATCACATTGTGCCAAGTGTCAAACCTATATTTAATCTTGATTTTAATCATCTCACATGATTAAAAAACATTTGGCAAGCTTATGTGTAATCCCATGTGTCACCATCTCATGATGCCACGTGTCGCACTGTGAAATGACCAAAATGCCCCTGTGTCTTAATTTTGAGTTCTCTACCCAAAATAATTATTTCTCTTCTTCTAATTAATTTATATTAAATATAAATTAATTAATTAATCTCTATTAATTAATTTCTCATTAATTAAATTCATATTTAAACACTTTAAATATAAATTTAATCTATACTACACATCCAATAATCTAGATTTGGTTTCAAGTCATGCTAGGGACTTTGCAATTTAATTACAAACCAAACCTATTTACTTAATCAATTAAACTCTTTAATTAATTAATTAAATCATATTTAAATAGGTAATAACTTGTGTATGTGTGTGACTTATTAGGCTCATCACTAATTGGCAAGACATGATATCAACTCTTAATATCATCAGAACTCTTTCTTACCATAAATGATTTCTTAAATCATTTTATGAACCTCATAGACCATGGTTAACACCTAGCATAGCATGCCATGGCCACCCAATTAGTAATAACGCTTACCTTAAATGAACCTATAATCATATGTTACCATGCACTAGAATCTCTCTGTTACAAAATCCCAACTCAAGCTAGAGTCATGGTTTATGTCAAACTCCATTCGCTATGAATATTATGTTCTCTTTTAATTCCAGTTCTTGATTAAAAAGATTTTCTCATCAGAAACTCTTTTCTGAATAAATCTATACATCTGGCAGAACTTGAAACATCAAGAACAATTAAATGAACATAGGATTTTATCTCTATTTACTTAGAGGAACAGATTCCATCTTGATCAAAACCTACATCCATATATAACTAGTAAGAGCCAACACATACCCATATACCCATACATAGTACAAGTATGAAAGCAGTATCAAACTCAAACTATCTATATACAAGATAACTGTCATTATCTCGTGTCTAAAGATTATATGCACTGATATGATTTATGACAAAACATTGACAAGAGTAAACTCCATGTGCTTGTCATAAGTGTCACTGGTTCGGCCTACTTATTATTTATAAGTGCCTGTGATGTTTGTTATATGGCATGAGACTCACCATTCCATCTTATTTATATCTCATATATATAACTTGGTAACAAACATGAATACAATCTTTCTGGATAAGTCATGTCCTTATTATGAAGTATCCTCGATTGTGAACCTATTTATGATACTTTGTATTAGAAATATTGTCACTCATATTCTTAACAACTTAAAAATATTATTTCTAATAAAATATCAATGGACCTTTTCTATTACACATAAATATATTATGTAAACGGAAAAGTGGAAATGCCTTTTTATTAATAAAAATATATACAAGATACACACTAAATGATGTGCTCTAGGGCATGCTATTAACAATCTCCCACTAGCACTAGAGCCATTCATTACAATATCTTAGACCTATGTTCTCAAGATGTCGGTCTAACTGAGTCTGTGACATAGGCTTAGTGAATGGATCAGCTAGATTTTCAGCTGATGCTATTTTCTGCATGGCTACATCGCCTCGCCCAACTATTTCTCTGATAATGTGGTAGCGCCTTTCTATGTGTTTGGATTTATGGTGAGACCTTGGTTCCTTAGCCTGTATGACTGCTCCATTATTGTCACAGTGTAGTGGAACTGCTAACTTAATGGAAGGAACTATTGTAAGTTCTGTCACGAACTTCTTTATCCAAACAGCTTCCTTTGCAGCATCTGATGCAAAGAATATACTCGGCCTGCAGTTGGAATCTGCAATGTGCTCTGCTTGGAACTCTTCCAACTGACTGCACCTCCATTACAAAAGAACACATATCCAGAGGTAGACTTTCTATCATCGATATCTGATTGGAAATCAGAATCAGTATAACCATCCAATTGCAAGTCTCCACCTCCGTAAATCAAGAATAAATCATTAGTTCTTCTCAAGTACTTAAGGATATTCTTAACAGCTATCCAGTGTTCCAAACCTAGATTGGATTGATACCTGCTAGTCAAACTAATAGCATATGCGATATCCGGCCTAGTACATAACATTGCATACATTAAACTTCCAATAGCCGAAGCATATGGAATCCTGGCCATCTTATCTCTTTCTTCAGGTGTCTTTTGAGATATCTCTTTAGAAAGATGGATACCATGTCTCACTGGTAAGAATCCTCTCTTGGAATCAAGCATGTTAAACCTCTTTAACACCTTTTCCAAGTATAGACTTTGGGATAAACCAATTATTCTTTTCGCTCTATCTCTATAGATGCGAATCCCAAGAATATAGGTTGCCTCCCCTAAGTCTTTCATGGAGAATGTATTTGACAACCATACCTATATAGTTGTCAACATACCTGTGTCATTACCCATCAACAATATGTCATCGACATATAAGACAAGGAAAGTGATAGCACTGTCACTAACCTTCTTATATACACATGGCTCATCCTCATTTTTTATAAAACCAAAGGATTTAATAGCTTCATCAAAACGGATGTTCCAACTCCTCGAAGCTTGTTTCAACCCATAAATGGATCGCTTTAGTTTGCATACCTTGGAACCATCTTGGGATTCAAAACCCCTAGGTTGTTCCATGAAATTGTTTTCTTCAATGTATCCATTGAGAAAAGCTGTTTTGACATCCATCTACCAAATCTCATAATCATAGTATGCAGCTATTGCTAATAAAATCCTAATTGATTTAAGCATGGCAACAGGCAAGAAAGTCTCCTCATAGTCGATTCCTTGCCTTTTGGCGAAACCCTTTCACTACTAGCCTTGCCTTATAGGTCTCTACCTTTCCATCAGAACCAATTTTCTTCTTGAGAACCTATTTGTTCCCTATAGGTACAACACCTTCAGGTGGGTCAACAAGATCCCAAACTTCATTCTTATACATGGAATCAATTTCGGATTTCATAGCATCAATCCATTTTGAAGAGTCTATATTTGATATAGCTTCTTCATAGGTAAGTTGATCATCTCCGTGATCTACTTCTTCATGAGTAGACAACTCTTGTTCTTCTTCATGAAGAAAACCATATCTCACTGGTGGGTGAGATACCCTAGTTGTTCTACGAGGAACAGCTGTAGATGTTTCATCAACGGGTATAAGTTGACTAGATGGATCTATGTCCATCCGATGCTGATTGGTCAGAATTCTCCAATTCTAACTCTATTTGCCTTCCTTTGCCTCCTTCTTGAACAAACTGTTGTTCAAGAAATGTGGCATCTCTACTTATTACAACCTTTTGTGAAGTAGGCAAATAAAAATAATATCCAAAACTATCTTTTGGATATCCAACAAATCGACCTTTTTCTGATCTGGTCTCCAATTTATCAGTGTTCAGCTTTTTGATATAAGCTGGACAACCCCAAATCTTAACATGCTTAAGACTTGGTTTTCTTCCATGCCATATCTCATAAGGTGTGGAAGAAACTGATTTTGATGGAATCCTATTCAGAATATACAAAGCTGATTCTAATGCAAATCCCCAAAAGAAGATTGGCATATCAGTATAGCTCATCATACTACATACCATATCCAATAGGGTACGATTTCTCCTTTCAGATACACCATTCAGCTGTGGCGTTCCTGGAGGAGTCAGCTGAGAAACAATGCCATGCTCTCTCAAGTATTCATCAAATTCAGTACTCAAATATTCACCTCCACGATCTGATCGAAGAGCTTTAATACTCTTTCCTGTTTGATTTTCTACTTCAGATTTAAATTCCTTAAACTTTTCAAAGGATTCATGTTTGTATTTCATCAAATACAAATACCCAAACCTTGATTTATCATCAGTAAAGGTAATAAAATAATGAAAGCCCCCTCTAGCCATTTCTTTAAATGGACCACATACATCATTATGTATTAGCTCCAAAATATTTTCAGCTCTTAGCCCTTTTCCAACAAAGGGTGATCTAGTCATTTTGCCCTGAAGGCAAGATTCACAAGTTGGAGTAGGCTCAGAGCCCAATGAGGATAAAATCCCCATTTTTTCCAGTTTTGCAATCCTATCTTCTGCAACATGACATAACCTTAAGTGCCAAATATATTTTGAACTTGAGTTGGTTTTCACCATGGCATTGCATTCTTTTAGATAACTTGCATTCAATTTGTGTTTGTCATTATTATCCAAATAATAAAGACCATCATTCATATAACCCGAACCAACATATTTATTTCCAAAATAAATATTGCAAACATCATCTGTGAACTGAAATTCAAAGCCATTTCTAGTCAAACTAGATATAGAAATGATGTTCTTAAAAGCATCAGGTACATATAAAATATTATCCAAACACAAAACATGTCCAAACATGTAAAAAGATTTAGATCCTATGGCTAAAGCTTCAACAGTTGAGCCATTGCCAATCCGGACTCTAATATCTTGAGAATGCAAGCTGCTACTGTTTGCTAGTTCCTGCATATCATTAAAAATGTGAGAACTGGCACCAGTATCTAAAACCCAAGCTGTAGATGAACTATGAGTATCATCAGAATCTAAATAACAAGATATGGACAAACCTTCCGAAGGTGTATCCTTCTCGTCCTTCAGAGAAGCAAGATACTCTGGGCAGTTCCTTTTCCAGTGCCCATCCTTTTGGCAGTGGAAATACTTTCCTTTGCCTCCATCAGCTTTAGTCTTCCTTTTCTGTTTAGATATTTTCTTGGAAGGACCAGGAATCTAAGGTTTCTTTTTCTTATTGCCCTTCTTCTTGTTAGACTTTCCAGTAGAAGAAGATGCAACCAAAGCTACCTCTTTTCCTTTAATGCCTGGCATATTCTTTTGGCCAATAACTAGCATGTTGAGTAAACCAGCTAAGGTGCATTCCTGTTTAGTCATATGGAAATTTGTCACAAAATTTCCAAAAGACTCAGGAAGGGACTGAAGGATCAAATCCGTCTGTAGTTGGAAATCCATGTTGAAGTCAAGATGTTCGAATCGCTCAATCACCGAATCATCTTGTGGACATGATCCCCAACATTCATCCCTCGGACATCCTCATACGAATAGGCCTAGATATCTCATACCTAGCATTCCTGCTGTGCTCACCATACAACTCTTGTAGGTGAAGGAGGATCTCCCTCGCACTCTGCATGTTCTCATGTTGCTTCTGTAACTCATTACTCATGGAAGCAAGCATGTAACACTTAGCTCTCATATCATACTCCTTCCACTTGTCCAAAGTATCATGTTCCTCTTGTGTGGCCTCTGGAGGTAAGGGACCAGGAACATTTGAATCTAGAACATATCCTATATGTTCAAAGTTCAGGACAAGTTTCAAATTTCTTAGCCAATCAGATAGATTAGGTCCTGTCAACCTATTGTGATCAAGTATGCTTGCAAGGATATTGGATGGTGGTGGTTGTTTTATGCTCATTTTTATCAGAAAATTAACTGCAGAAAATAACCAGATTAATTAGTAAATGTATCATGTAATTAACCAAAATGATTATGGTCTTTTAATCAAATTGGTCCTCCCACTAACTTAGCGAATCCTACACTTCCAAAGTAGAAAACGGAAATCCTAGTTGGATAGATTTCTAGTGGGTGATTGAATTCTTATAATTCTATTTATCATCCTCAGGTACATCCATTATTGGTGTTACAATAAACTATAAGTGAGCAACTCCTTGCCCATCACATCTCATGTGAGGTTCAATCCTTTACCTAGCCCTTAATGCTCAAAATCTCAGGTACATCCATTATTGATTTATCTTGCATTAGTTAAGTTGATCCCATTGAGCCAGTAATTATGCAAATAATTTTAATGTCCTCAGGTACATCTAATATTGGCCACTAAACCATTTACATATTTACAAGATCTCATGCTTAACAATTATTCTTAAGAAAATCTCTTAAATTAATTGCATCTCATGCAACTATTTAAAATTTCTTAAAATAATTGCCCCAATGGAGGGCCTATGTTATAATAACTTTAATTATAGCATTTCCAACTTAATCATTTATTTGGAAGATTTTATGGTCATTCTAATTACTATTAAGGTCTCACTTTGCACATTATCCAATTAGCATGCATATATCATATAATAGCATACATTCCCATACATCTCATGTATTCATGGATAAGCAATAAACATGGTATGATCATGGACTTTCTAAGGGATTCAATTCTGAGCCACCAAGAATTGAATCAGAGCATTCCTAGGTGCATTTCATTCATTCATTCATTTTACAAGAGTTGCTAAAGGAGTACATAATCAACACTTGATCTTGAATTCCTCCCACTGGTCCCACCAATGCTCTTGACCTCCTTGAACTTCTTGCAATGCAATATTACATAGTAATCCTTGGCATACCAAGGCGAATTTACAAGAACTTAAATAAATGAAATTACAACCCAAAAATTATTACAAACTTAACAATACATACCAAAATAAATTAAAATAAATTAAATAATTTACAATCCCAAGAAACATAAAAGAAATAAATCCAATCACATTGGTCTTTTATAGTCCATGATCATCCATCATGCATATCACTATTTAATAATTAAATAAAACATACATACTTAAATTAAATTGAATATCTCATATTCAACTTAAAAATCTAGATTTGAATATGATTCAAATAAATTTAAAAATTCAGATTTGAATCTCATTCAAACAAATTTAAAAATTCACATTTGAATCACATTCAAACAACTTTAAAAATTCAGATTTGAATCACATTCAAACATTTTTTAAAAAATCAGATTTGAATCACATTCAAACATTTTATAAAAAATCAGATCTGAATTTTATTCAATCAATTTTAAAAATTCAGATTTAAATATGATTCAACCAACTTTAAAAATTCAGATTTGAATCATATTCAAACAACTTTTAAAATTCAGATTTGAATCACATTCAAACAATTTTTAAAATTCTGATTTGAATCATAATTTAATTGTGTGATTAAAAATCCTAATTAAAATATGATGAACCTTTTATCATGCAACAATTGCAGAATTTAATAACAACCATGCGCACCATGATCTTCCCAAGCCATGCGCACCATGCTGGAGTTCATCAAACATGCCGCCACACCTCTTGATCCAACCAGCAATGGATCAATCATCTCATGATCAAATCACACAATTAAATCATATAATCAACAATCTAAATGGCAAATATAGTGGCTCTTATACCAATTTAAGGAACGGAAGCGTGAAAAACACAAGTTTATACCATTGAATTAAAAACTTTTCACCTAGGGTCACATGCATCATGCAAGATTTATTTTTATCTATTTGATTTCAATGATAAACAACATATTAAAACTCTTTAAATATGTTTTTTTTTATCTGTATTTGCCATTTAAGATTTTAAAATTAATCAGATTAATTTTAGAACCCTAGATTAAATCAAGAACAATTACACTAACCTCTTAATGCACTGCAATACGCACCTTTGAGATTCGTCTTCAGGACACCAGATGTTGTCCCTCTAGCTTGTCCACACCAAGAACACCTATGGCAGCCCTTGAACAGCTTCTAAAGCTTTTTCTATTAATTAGAAATTCAAGTTCTGCCTTTTAAGATATTAGAGATGTAAACAGGACACTAGAAACAATTTCTAGTGTTCTCAATTCAAGAGATTGATGGCTAATCTCTTTGAATTGATGAGAGATGAAGAAGAATAGATGAAAAGCCTCAAATTGGTGTGACAAAGGAGAGGAGTGGCTGCTGGTTGCTTTTCTTTTCATAACAACACTTAAATAGCTAGGTTAACACATTAAACCCTTGCCACATGTCACCCTTTGATTAGCTCTAGGTTTAAGTGACCCAATCACATTGTGCCAAGTGTCAAACCTATATTTAATATTGATTTTAATCATCTTACATGATTAAAAAACATTTGGCAAGCTTATGTGTAATCTCATGTGTCACCATCTCATGGTGCCACGTGTCACATTGTGAAATGACCAAAATGCCCCTGTGTCTTAATTTTGAGTTCTCAACCCAAAATAATTATTTTTCTTCTTCTAATCAATTTATATCAAATATAAATTAATTAATTAATCTCTATTAATTAATTTCTCATTAATTAAATTCATATTTAAACACTTTAAATATAAATTTAACTTATACTATACATCCAATAATCTAGATTTGGTTTCAAGTCATGCTAGGGACTTTGCAATTTAATTGCAAACCAAACCTATTTAATTAATCAATTAAACTATTTAATTAATCAATTAAATCATATTTAAATAGGTGATAACTTGTATATGTGTGTGACTTACTAGGCTCATCACTAATTGGCAATAAGACATGATATCAACTTTTAATATCATCAGAACTCTTTTTTACCATAAATGATTTCTCTAAATCATTTTATGAACCTCATAAACTATGGTTAACACCTAGCATAGCATGCCATGGCCACCCAATTAGTAATAAGGTTTACCATAAATGAACCTATAATCATATGCTACCATGCACTAGAATCTCTCTGTTACAAAATCCCAACTCAAGCTGGAGTCATGGTTTATGTCAAACTCCATTTGCTATGGATATTATGTTCTCTTTTAATTCCAGTTCTTGATTAAAAAGATTTTCTCATCAGAAACTCTTTTCTGAATAAATCTATCTGTCCTGGCCAGGAACTTGAAACATTAAGAACAATTAAATGAACATAGGATTTTATCTCTATTTACTTAAAGGAACAGATTCCATCTTGATCAACACCTACCTCCATATGTAACTAGTAAGAGCCAACACATGCCCATATACCCATACATAGTACAAGTATGAAAGCAGTATCAAACTCAAACTACCTATATACAAGATAACTGTGCTATCTCAGGTCTAAAGATTATATGCACTAATATGATTTATGACAAAACATTGACAAGAGTAAACTCCATGTGCTTGTCATAAGTGTTACTGGTGTGGCCTACTTATCATTTATAAGTGCCTATCATGTTTGTTATATGGCATGAGACTCACTATTCCATCTTATTTATATCTCATATAAATAACTTGGTAACAAACATGAATACAATCTTTCTGGATAAGTCATGTCCTTATTATGAAGTATCCTCGATTGTGAACCTATTTATGATACTTTGTGCTAGAAATATTGTCACTCATATTCTTAACAACTTAAGAATAATATTTCTAACAAAATATCAATGGACCTTTTCTATTACACATAAATATATTATGTAAACGGAAAAGTGGAAATGCCTTTTTATTCATACAAATATGTACAAGATACATACTAAATGATATGCTATAGGGCATACTACTAACAGTATATGCTTGTGTTTTGATTAAATTTTATATGTTAGGCAAGCTTGTATGAATGTGGTAGTGAGATTGATATGCTTAGATTTGGTTAAATACAACAATTTAGTGAGTTAGGGTTTTGCACTTAGGGTTTAGGAGACAAAATTTGGAGAAATGGTGAAATGATGTGCTTGACCTAGTTTGAAGTGAGAAATGGTCATTTGTGACCAAATGAAGTGTGTTAGAAGCGTTTGAATTGAGGTTAAATTCGGATTCAATGTGGTCATGCTGCCAAGGTCCTTTTGAGGGACCAAAACTGAAAATTTACTAGTCCAATTGGTATGAAACCAATTGAGAATGAAAATAGACACAAAATGACACAATTTTCATTCAGGAATTATGCCCAAAAAGTGATCAAAACCTAGTGAACAAATTGACCAAATCTGGAATTTCTCAGTCTGCCCTATACAAACTGACCAAATGAACAGTGTTTGTTCATTTGGCCATAACTTGAGTTAGGCAGGTCTAAATGACCTGAAATTTTACCAGTGAACAGATGAGATATAGACCTAAAACTTTCATGAAGAGCACAAACCCAAACTATGCCATTAACCAAGTCATTTGGCCACCCAAAGTTGGTGACCTAAAACTGCCAGAACCAAAATTTGCCCAAAAATCTGGGTTAAGTCCAATCCGGCAGCCATGGTTCAAATGGCTATAACTTGAGCTACAAAACTCCAAATGGAGTGATTCAAAAAGGAGAATTTAGTTAAGACAATTGGGAACATTTTCTATAAAGGAAGTTCTGCCAAATTCTAAAAGAAAAATGACCAATGGAATAGTGAAACTTAAGACACCATAACTAAAAATTTGCAAATTTGCCTAAAAGACTTAGAATTTGAGTAAACAACCAAAACCAACAAATTTAGTGACCAAAATGTGGTATGTGGGTGAATTTGAAATTCTTGTAACATCTTCATTTTAGGTAGTCCGTACAGTCTACTGTTCCGGTGACCAGTGTCGGTCCGGACAGCTAGAACGTTAGGAAAAATATTTAAACTAAAGTGAGGAACCAAAAATTAACTCAAATAATTAACAAAAAAAAATTAGGAAAAATTATAAAATAATTCTTGGGACTCTAGAGTAGGGTCATTGAGGTTCTTATGGCATTAGAATGCCAAGAAAATACTTAGAAAAAATTTTCAATTGGTAAAGACAATTTTGGCCTGTTAAGCCAAACGGAGGGCATTTTGGCCATTTCGTCTTCAGAGATGATTTTTAGGCCAACTTGTCCAGTTAAATAAATAATTTATATAACATAAAATATGATTAAATGTTGTTAAAAATTTAATTGAAATTAATTGGACAAGAAAAGGATGGAAAAATGAAAGAAATTGAAATTATGACATCATAAGGATGTCATTAAAAGTCTCCAACCCAATCAAGTGTTGACACATGTCACCAAGGTATATAAAAGAGACTAAATGGGCTGCAAAATGAAAAAAAAAAAAAAAAACAGAACACCGTCTCTCCTTCTTCTTCTTGGCATCAACTCTCCCACCATAGCCCTCTATAGCCAAGCTTTACCCAAGCTTGATTTCTTGGGTTTTCATCCATTAAAACTTAAATTTCTCAACACAAAAACTTGCTCTTACACCTTGGTGATACTCTTGGGAGCAAAAAGAAGAGGAAAACAAGAGTTTTAGCAAGTGGGAAAATCTCACTCCTTTGAGGTTAGTGACCTAACCATGAATTTTTCTTTAAATTCATGTTAAGGACTTTGAATGAGTGTAAATTACAAAGAAAAAAAATTATTGAATACCATTTGTATGTAAACCCTATATTTTTGGTAGCCATGGTTAGGGTTTGATTGTGTTGAGTTTAATGAAATTAAAAGACTATCATGGCTGCCCATAATATGTATTTACTAAGTGGATTGAAGAAATGCAATGAAAATGCATGAAGGGTAATGTGTGAGTTAGGGTTTGGGGTGGAAAAATGGGATTTTGACCATATGATGATGAAAATAGGTTTTAATGGTCAATTAGTGACCATTTAGTTCTGTCTAAATTAAAAATGAAGTGTGTTGAGTGATGGGATTGGGTTTCGTGTGGCTGCCATGAAAGTGACTGCGACTGGAGTGACTGCAGGTGGACTTGAGTCCAGCAGGTTTGGGTAGCCATAACTTGAATTGTAGAGGTTCAATTGGTGCAAGGCTAATTGGACATGAAACAAGATATATAATGGCACAATTTTGGTGAAGAAATCATGCCCATAAAACCAAAGCAAGAGGACCAAAAGCTTGCCTTAATCTGGGTGACTTGCAGTCTGTTTCTGCAGAATGACCAAATGAACAGTGATTGTTCATTTGGCCATAACTCAATGTAGAAAGGTCCAATTGTCCTTAAATTTTACCAGCAACAAGATGAGATATAGACCAACAACTTTCATGGAGAAACCTAACCCAAATTATGACCAGAACCTATCCAACAAGTGAGTTGCAGTCACTATTCACTGCACTGTAGATATGGTCAGTCCAGAAAATTTTCAATCCGCCCAGTTGTGGTTTTTAGACCATAACTTGAGCTAAAAAACTCCAAATAGTGTGATTCAAAAAAGGAAATTCAACTAGACAAAATAAGGAACAACTTTTCTGTTGATCATTTTGTCAAATTCCCACTACAAAAATGACAATGGAACAGCAAAGATGAAGCATAAAAACTGAAAATTTTGCTCAATTAGCATTAAGCTTAGAAATGGTCTGGGCAACCAATACCAAAAAATTTTGAATGCAAAATATGGTATGTTGGAAGTATTAAAACTAATATACCTATTGTCTATGCAAAAGTCAACATTTTGGTTGAGTAATGAAGTGAATAGTAACATTCAAACTTGAAATTCAAAAATTGTGAAATTCAAAAATTGTGAAATTTAACAGTGTAATATGCCCTAGTATACCTAACAAGATTAGTTTGGATAGCTTGGCATGCCAATAGGGTTCTGTTAGCAGTACTGCATATGGCTTCATGCCATTCTGTGTTTCATGGCTCCCATGCCATTCTATGACATAATAGCCTTTGGCTATGTTTTTTGAGTTGATATACTTGGGTTTTAACCTTGATAATTGTTACAGCTTATTAGCTGTTATGTTGCACACCAGGAGACACAATGTGACCGATGGTGTGATGGTCCGAGGTACTTAGTACCCAGTGCCAGTTTACTCGTTTATCCAGTCCAGTCAACTAGTATGGGTTACTCGTGCAATGATAATAAACCTTGCCAAAGTTTAATCAAATAATAATACAAATAATATCAGAAGTTAAGTCAACCAAAAATGTAAACACACATTCTGCATATTCGTTTTAGTTTATGTTATTTTATATTATTTTATATTATCACCACTAAGCAGAATTGCTTAGCGCGTCACTTTTGCCACGCGCAGTATCGAGACCTAGTGGGAGCCCCAGACATCGCAGTGGTGAGCCTTGAGTCAGATCGAGGTTGAGTCACCTCACATATGCACTACATATGGTAGGACATTAGGACTATAGGTGGCCCTTTTGTATTTTGCATTTTGTATTAGTATGGATTGTAACTATAAACTCCTGTAATTATGTATTAATGTAAATATATGAAATTTCATATTTATTGAGGTTTTCTGCATTATGTATGTTGAAAAATGAAATGTTGAGAATTATTTATGAATGTGCTTCAAATGATGAAGTGAACAGAAAAGTTTTGAAAATAGTATTGTGACACCCCTTACCCGACTACAGTGTATCCGAGCAAGTTATGCCACTCAGTGTGCCGAGCACTCTATTTTATCTTAATTCATTTTTATTCTTCCTTTTGAATATAACTTGTGAAATATAATTTATTTAAGCCATTTATCGAAATTATAATTTATTTAAGGTTCCGAGAATTTTATAGAAAATCGCAAAGTCTGGCAAAAATAGAAAAGCAGTTCTTGAACTGTGAAAAACACTTCCTATGATCATATTCAATCATCTCATCACTCTCAAACTTCAATATCAAAATCTCAACATTTTTCACCATTCATTTCTCAATCATTTATCTCACGTGATAATCATGTACAAGTCACAGTTATGTATTCACTTTTCCTTTCACAAACACAATTTTCTTAACAATTCCTCTATTTGTCATTCATTCATTTCACATCATCATTAGACTCAAATCATAAATAAATTCTCACATGTGATTTATAATCACAAATTACAAGTACTTACATTAATACAAAATTATATTACATTTGTTTCAAATACACATGATAAAATAAGAGTTTAATTACAAAATTTACAAAAATCTCAAAATACAAAATGGGACCTAATGTCCTACCAATGCACTGTGGATGGTGAGGTGACACGGACACTATGCAGAACTGTGAACTGCCTTACCGAATCTTAGGTCTACTGGGCCCTCTATCCAAATCTTGGCCTACAGCGTTGCAAAGCGACGCGCTAAGCATAAAGCTTAGTGGTGCCAATAATACAAGAAAATATAATATGCAAATAAAAAATAATTTCCTTGCTATTGTGTTCATAAGAAATTAATAATTACTAACTTATTGTTTAGTCGAGGGCTAATCATGTTTTATGATATTAACTTCTTCATGCATTTCGTTAATTATTTTCTTCATGATCTTGAGCTTCTTTGTATTTTTGTAATCATTCCTGATACTTAATTTTCGTATTTTCTTTAATAATCAGTTCAATCACAGTTATACTTTTCCATGCCCAAGTAACCTATACTGGACGACTGGATTGGATAACGGGTCGTTGGCACTGGACACCGCGGTGCCTCGGCCCATCATACCATGGGGCCTTGAGCGCCAACCACGTATGCAGTCAGTATGGCTAAAAAGCCATGATATCACATAATTGGCATAAAAGCCATGAATATGGGCATAAAAGCCATGAATACGGGCATAAAGCCATGAATACAGGCATAAAGCCTTTCCTATCGCAATACTGCTAAAACAATACCCTATTGGCATGCCAAACTATCCAAACCAATCACATTAGGCCTACTAGGGCATTTTGCATTTTTAAGTTTCACAATTTTTGAATTTCAAGTTTTCATGTCACTATTCATTTCATTAGTCAACTAAAAGGTTGACTTTTGCATAAACAATAGGTACATTGGTTTTAATACTCCCAACATACTACATTTTGTATTCAAAACTTGTTAGTTTTGGTCACTTTCTCAAAGCTTAGGTCATTTTGGCAAAATTGCCAATTTTTGGTTTTGGTGTCGCTATTCACCTCATTGGTCAACAAAAATGTTGACTTTTGGATAGAAAATAGGTGTATTGGTCTTAACACCTCAAACATACCACATTTTGTATTTCATACTTGTTGGTTTTGGTTGCCAATACCATTTTTAAGCTTAATGCTAATTGAGCAAAATTTTGGTTTTCATGCTTCATCTTTCTGTTCCATTTGTTATTTTACAGTGGGAATTTGAGGAAATGGTAAACATGAACGTTGTTCCTTATTTTGTCTAGTTGAATTTCCTTTTTGAATCACTCCATTTGGAGTTTTGTAGCTCAAGTTATGGCCAAAATAAGTTTCTTGTTTACGCAATCGCTCATCTTTGAGATTTTGGGTCCTGGCAGATTTTGGTCCAACTTTGGTCAGTAATTTGATCAAGTTAAGTTCCTAATTTGGTCTAACTTTCTTCATATGAAATGTTCTACTATGCCTTAGGTTTCCATCGGTTCAAGAATCGCCTAAATCTGAGTTTTCTAGAGAGAGTTATAGTCCTCCAAACATTGCTGCTCAAATGAAAATCTGCAGAGTTGCAGTTTTGAACAGTAACTGTGACTGCCATTTGGGTTATGTTCTGGTCATAATTTGGGGTAGGTTTCTTCATGAAAGTTGTTTGTCTATGTCTTAACTTGTTGCTGTAAAAATTTCAGGTCAATTGACCATATCTACAGTGAGTTATGGCCAAATGAACAGTTACTGTTCATTTGGTCATTTCTGCAGGGGCTGTTTGCAGGGTATCCGGATTGGGGCCAAGTTTTGGTTCTCTTGATTTAGTCTTTTGGGCATGGTTTCTTCAGCAAAAATGTGCCATTATAAGCCTAGTTTTATGTCCAATTGGCCAAACACCAATTGGACCAACACAGCCCAAGTTATGGCAGTGCAAATGGACTGAATTTTCAGTCCCTCTGCTGCTGTCCTAGGGCAGCCTACAACTTCACTTTGCAATTTTATTTTTCAGTCCAAATTGTGCTTAACTTACCTAAAATGGTCACTAATTAACCATTAAAATTTTCCCTAACAATTTCCTAAGTCAAGTCAATCTTTCACTTCTCAAAACCCTAATTTCTCATTGCAATTCACCCATACACCTTAGTTACATACTTCCATTCATTATATATGTGTTTATACACTTTAAACATAAGCTCTAATTCATTCTAAGTCCATCAACAACACTCAATCCTATTCCTTCCTTAGGGCAGCTGAAATCCATGGTATGTATACACATGAATTTAGTCCATTTAACTTACAATTTCATACTAAATTCAAGTCCTTAACATGGAAATAAAGGAATATTAGCATAAGTAAGCACTAACCTCTTTAATGGTAGAATTCTCCCAAGTTAAATCTTTATTTTCTTTCCTCTTCTTGGCTGCCAATCACTTCCCAAGAGGTAGAGACAAGTTTTTAGTGAAGGGACTTAGGGTTTAGTAGTGGAAATTCATGGGAAATGGGAGTAATGAAAGAAATTTCTATGGAGGGCTATGGAGAAGAGAAAAACGTCTTGAGGAAGAAGAAGAAGAGCAGCAGAATTTTTTTTCGTCTTCTTGGTCTCTTTCATTAGTTAATTAGATGGTTGTTTATATGTGATTGGTGGGAGCTTTAAAATGACATCATCATATGTCATAAATGGGCATTTTTCTCATTTTCTATTATTTTCTTCTCTACTTATTTTCAATTTAATTTCTAGTAATATTTATTCACATTTTATATCATATTAATTATTTACTCAACTGGACAAGTCGGCCAAAAATCACCTCTGAAGGCACAATGACCAAAATGCCCTCCATTTGGCTTAACGGGTCAAAATTGTCTGTACCGATTGAAAAATTTTTCTAGGTATTTTCTTGGCATTCTAATGCCATGGGAACCTCAATAACCCTTCTCTGGAGTCCCAAAAATTATTTTATAATTTTTTCCCCGGGTCTAGGGCTCCTCGTTGCGAGAACCGCAACTTGCCTCTAGGTTACCCCTCGCTAGGGCACCGGCTCGTTTAGCTTGGTTGTATTTTATTTCTAAAATTTTTACTAAATTTTTCCTATTAATATTTGAGTTAATTATGGTTCTTGACTTTAGTTTAAATATTTTTCCGGACATTCTAGGTCATGGGACCCACCGATCACCGAATGAGAATGTACGGAGTGCTACCAGGAGGGTGTTACAAGTATTGTGATTTGAGATTGACTTGAATGTGCATAATGGAGTTTGGATTTGGAAATTATTCTAGAAGTGTTTTTAAACAGGTTCAGAAGAATTGGTTTTCCAATTTACAGCCGGCACTCTACTGGATTTTCTATAAAAATTTGCGGATAAATTCAGATTTATCAAAATTGAAAATAAATGAATTATAAAGGGATAAATTGTAATAGAAACATAAATTGGTGCTCCGGCACACTGAGTGGCATAACTTGCTCGGCTACACTGTAGAGGGGTAAGGGGTGTCACAATTCCCATACCTATTAAGCCTTAGAAAGTTAACAAATTGACTTGAATTAGAGCTAGGTATAAGTGAATGTAAATTTATTTTTGGACTAATGATGAGTTATGATACTGAAACACTGTGAAACTGTGTGTTTCAGTGAAAAAGAACACCGGAAAAGAACCCGAGGAATCGAGTCAAGGCCAAGAGGCGACTCGCTTAAGGTTTGTGCACAACGTATAATTTCTGTAAATTATCTTCTGCATATTGTTTTGAATAATTTGAAATATTAAATTGTGACATTATTATGATGAAGTACTTATGATGTTTTTGATTTAAATTGTTGGAAGTTATTTGTGTATATTTGAAATGGCAATGTTTAATAAATTGTTAAGATAAGTTTTGAAACCACAGTGTCATGACCATATATTTGAACACCTCACTAGCATGACTAGTGGGGGTAATCAGTTTCGAATTTTGATTCCTTCTCTGGCTGAAGTGTTGAGGTGTGTGCCAGTAGAAGAAGAAATTGAATGGATTGAAGGAACAGAAGCATGAAAAACACAAGTTTATACCATTGAATTCAAAAATTTTCACCTAGGGTCACATGCATCATGCAAGATTTATTTTTATCTATTTGATTTCAATGATAAACAACATATTAAAACTCTTTTAATATGTTTTTTGGATCTGTATTTTCCATTTAAGAATTTAAAATTAATCAGATTAATTTTAAAACCCTATATTAAATCAAGAACGATTACACTAACCTCTTGATGCACTGCAGCGTGTCTGCGCCTTTGAGATTTGTCTTCAGGACACCAAATATTGTCCCTCTAGCTTGTCCACACCAAGAACACCTATGGCAGCCCTTGAACAACTTCTAAAGCTTTTTCTATTAATTAGAAATTCAAGTTCTGCCTTTTAAGAGATTAGAGATGTAAACAGGACACGAGAAACAATTTCTAGTGTTCTTAATTCAAGAGATTGATGGCTAATCTCTTTGAATTGATGAGAGATGAAGAAGAATGTCACACCCTACCCCTCTGTAAGGCATAACATGATCCCGTAGTATACCTAATGAATCACCAACTCCGTCTACTGATAACCCATTAAATACACTACAAGGGATTTTAAAAACTTTTCTTACTTCTTTTACAGTGGTGAGCACTATTTGCAGGCGTTAAAAACTTTTGTGAACTGAAGTGATAGAACTAACACATTTGAATTATTTGGAATTTCTGTAAAAATTTTGGCAGAGTGCCATCTATATTTTGGATAAAACAGTTCTTCAGAAAACCTATAAAAAGCGCTTTAATAGATTTCCAAATCTCAACTCCAACATATTTCTCAACTCAAATCCACAGTAATTTTTCAAAGACTGAGATAAAAGAAATATAATATAATTTTTACAATCCAAATAACTCATAATTATTTTACAACTTCAAGGTACAATTTGAATTTACAACTGCTCAAAATAAAAAATAATATGTACATACAGTGGTCATACATTACAGTACAAAATGCAAAATGTGGTATACTCGTTATACCCGAAAATCTTTCGCTGGAGGTACTAGCAGCCTAGTCTGCTGCCCTGTCTGTCTGTCTACCTGCGAGAGCAATAAAAAGCTATCTCTGAGACAATGTCTCAGCGGTGCACAACATTAACCAAATACAACTTTAAATCACAATTCATAAATCATATAAATAGTGGATACTTAAAACCATAGTTAATTTCAAGACAGTAATTGTCAACAAGAATATAAATTTCAATAAGTCAGATCATGGTTGAATTCAAAAGACAGTATATGTCAATAAGAGTTTAAATTCATTTATCAATCTCACAATACATATCAATAAATCACACACATCTTAATCTTGTTCCAAAGTTCAATTCGTCCCAAAAGCCGATGGCTAATGAGGTATTCAATTCGTCCCAAAAGTCGATGACTAATGAGGAATAACATAGCTAGCTAGCAAAAATATGAGTACTCATCCAATTCGTCCTCAACAGGCACACACCTCAACACTTCAGCCAGAGATGGAATTTAATTCGTCCCACTAGACAAGCTAGTGAGGAATACAATCAATATACATGATAGCTGTGGTTTCAAACCATTTCTAATGCTTTTCAATCAATAAGTATCCATCAATATCATTCAAACAATTTTACACAGTTTCAAACCATTTACAATGCTTTTCAAGCAATAAATATCCATTCAAACACATTTCCACAAATTAAAACAATAATGTACAAATAGTCATAATTCATTTCAATTGAAAAATTCAAAAGAAATAGTTGTTGTGCACAGACCTCTGATAACTGTCTCCTGGTCTGGACTTAGTGTTTCCCTCCCTTTCCCTGAGTCTTTACTAACTGAGAAACACAATTTGAAGTGTTTCAGTACTAAATTAAACTGTCTCTATCGATAATACTTGATAAGTAATTCACTGAAAGCTATTATTTGCTTAATCACCTAATATATCGACCCTTGATGCGTTCTAGGTAAATTAGGTTTTAGTGTTACTAATATGTCACATTCGATAGTCTTTTAGGGTTGGTACATGTTACCAATTTCATTTCCTTGTTTAGTGCATTTTATTGCAACTTCTTTGGATTAGGGATACCGGTTGACCTAGCCGGACGACCTAGTTCCCTCAGTTTTTGGGTTTCGGTCAAAACTACAAACTTGTAGATCTATGTCTTACGGAACGCGGGGAAAAATTTTAGGTCATTCTGAGTTATGTAGACCAAGTTATGGTCATTTTACTATTGCTGGTCAAATGGCATCAAATTTGGTCATTTTAGGTCAATTTTGGTCAACTTTGGTTCGGCCAGTTTTTGGACCCGAACTTGTGCAAGCTGTTTGACTTGCTTATGGTCATTTCTGGGCTTTGTTGTCTTCATAAGACTTGTAGATATGGGTCTTAACTATTCATGGTTAAAATTTCAGGTCAATTGGACCTGTTTTGAGTGAGTTATGGCCTAAATACTAACTGCTGCCCAAATGGTCAGTTTTCAGGCCTCACTTGCACTTAATCCGGATTTGGTCATTTTTCAAGCTACCTTGCAAGCAGAATTTTGGTATGTTTCCTTCATGAAAGTTGGCACATTTTGTGCCTAGTTTCACCTCCAATTGGTCTCATACCAATTGGAGTTACATATTTAGAGTTATAGGCTGAAATGCATATTGTCCTTAATTACATTGCTTATACATCTGTCCATTACACATTTACCTTGCTACAAGTCCACTTCTCTTACCAATTCTGTTTTGGTACATTACCAAAACCATATATCACTTCACTTTAAAGTCACTTTGGGCAGGATACAAATATCTTCAATACACCAAATGAAACTCTAATTCACAAAGTCCAAATACAACCATAAATACACATAAACACTCCTAATTGTTACATACAATTTCCACAACCAATTTACATACATATTCATCAATCCTCAATGTCACAATTTACCCAATATCTTCATGAATTTAAACACTCATCAAGAAGCCTCAAGGCTGCCAAAATGCTTCACATTGCCAAAGTGTCCATAATTTCGTCAACTTCAATCCCAATTGCACAATCACCACGTATACATGGAAATAACTTACTAGGACATTAATCACCCTGCTCAACATAATTTCCCATCAAATATATGTAAGGATAAATCATCAAATATACAACTCCATGGCTGTCCAAACTGGATATATCAATAACTCCTCAAAACTTAAAAATTTCTTCACAAAGCAAACACCCATAACATGTTTTCAAACTTTAACAAAGAAATATTCAAAAACTCAAACTTACCTATTGTTGGGACTTGCTTAATCTTCACTAAAACTTCTTAATATTGGTATCTACTTCTTCCTTGTGAAGTGAGGATAAATTTTGATGAAGAAACCTAGATGTTTAGAGGTGAAATGAAGGAGTTAATGGAGCTTGGAGCAAAACGGCAATGGAGGATGTCACCTTTGTAACACCCCTAAGTTCGGTAGTGCGTTCTACTGTTCCGGTGACCAGTGTTGTCCGGACAGCTAGAATGCCAAGAACTACACTTCGATATGAGTGAGGAGACATTAAATAATGAAATACAAGAAAAGAAAATACAAGAAAAACAAAGGAAAAATAATAGTAAAGAAATGCAACCAAGTTAAGCGAGCCGGGAACCTTAGCGATGGGTGACCGCACGGGGAAGTCACGGCGTGGACCGTTGACTAGCCCTGGACCGCGGGGAACCTTGGAAAATATTTTTAAGACTTAAAGAGACACCTATTGAAGTATAAATATCACAAGAAATAGTAATGAAAAATTAAATTGGTGGTACCTAAAGTAAATAGCAAAAATTGGGAGCTTAATGTGAGAAATTGGGAATTTAAGATTAAATAAATATTTAATCACACATGGTGCTCCACTAACTCACCTAAGTGGAAAACTACATCCTCATTTTTGGATAGATTGTCATCTTCTTCAACCTTCCCAAACAGCAGCCGATTTGCTCCCAAGAAGAACTCCATGGCCAAAGCTTCCAAGCTCCATGCATGAACTCCAATCTTCACTTTCAAGCCATAATTTCTTGTAAGTCTCTCCATTAAAAGTGATCCTTACACAATGGGCAGTAGATAGGCAGTAAGAAGACCAAGTTTTGGAGGAGTTTTGAAGAATTTCCAAAGTGGTAAGTTTGTATTTTTGAATATTGCTTTGTTAAAGTTTGTAAGCATGTTATGGGTGTTTGAATTATGAAGAAATTTTTGAGGTTTAATGTCGAATGGGAATGTGTAATTTTGGCAGCCATGGAAATACCCTGAAGGCAGGTTATTTGTGCTTGTAAATGGTGAATTAAATGATTGATTAAATGTATATTGTGTAGGAAATTGTTTAGGTGATGTATACTTAGTATATGTAAATGTAAAATGAAATTTAAAGCTTAGAAAGTAATGGAATGTAAGTGTACCATTGTGGCAGTTTGCTAACCCTTGAAGAATGCTGAAATTCATACTTGGTTTATGGAATAATGATGTTAAAATGTGTTGGATGTTATGGCAGTTTGTTTGTATGTATAGTGGTGTGAAGGTTGGACATGTGAATGAGCTTAGTTATGGAGTTAAATTGTTGTAAATTGAGTTGGGCAAAGTCTGCACTTGTTGGTGCACATTGAATGTAATTGTAAGCTGCCAAAATGACCTATAATGTGTTGTGAATTATGTTTAGGTCATGGTACAACCAGAATTAGTTTGAATGTTAAGTTTGGTGAGTGTTAAAAGTGATGTTTGATATGTATGCAAGAATTGCAATAAGGCAGTTTGTGTTTTAGGCCTATAACTTTAAGTGTGTGGCTCCAATTGGTATGAGACCAATTGGAGGTGAAACTAGGCACAAAATGTGCCAACTTTCATGAAGGAAGCTTGCCAAAATTCTGCTTGCAAGGTAGCTTGAAAAATGACCAAATCCGGATTAAGTGCAATTGAGGCCTGAAAACTGACCATTTGGGCAGTAGTTAGTTTTTAGGCCATAACTCACTCAAAACAGGTCCAATTGACCTGAAATTTTAACCATGAATAGCTGAGACCCATATCTACAAGTCTTATGAGGACACCAAAGCCCAGAAATGACCATAAACAAGTCAAACAGCTTCCACAAGTTTGGGTCCAAAAACTGGCCGAACCTAAAATGACCTAAAGTGACCTAAAATGACCAATTTTGGTGCAATTTGACCAGCAATAGTAAAATGACCATAACTTGGTCTGCATAACTCGGAATGACCTGAAATTTTGCCCCGCGTGCAATAAGACAGAGATCTACAAGTTTGTAGTTTTGACCGAAACCCTAAAATCGAGGGAACTAGGTCGTCCGGCTAGGTCAAACGAGTATCCCAGAATCCAGCAAATCGCAAGAAAATGTAGTATACACGGAAATGAATTTGGTAACATGTACCAACCCTAAAAGACTATCGAATGTGACATATTAATGACATTAAAACCTAAATTACCTAGAATGTACCAAGGGCCGACATAGTAGGTTGACTAAGCGAATAAATGAATTCAGTGAATTAATTATCAAGCATTATCGTTAGAGACAGTTTAAATGAGTACTGAAACACTTCAAATTGTGTTTCTCAGTTAGCAAAGACTCAGGGAGGGGAAGGAAACACTGAGTCAGAGCCAAGAGACAGTTATCAGAGGTTTGTGCACAATATTTATTTCTTTTGAATTTTTCAGTTGAAATAAATTATGACTATTTGTACATTATTGTTTTAATGTACACAAAATGTGCACAATTATTTGTAATTGTTTTAAATTGTGTTTGTGCACAATAGTATTTCTTTTGAATTTTTCAATTGGAATAAATTATGATTATTTGTATTGTTTTAAATTGTGTTTGTGCACAATAGTTATTCTTTTGAAATTTTCAATTGAAGTAAATTATAATTATTTGTATGTTATTGTTTTAAATTGTGTCCGTGCACAATACTTTTATATTCACTGCTTTTACTAGCAAATTTATGTAGAGAAATGAGTTATAAATAAGTTTTGATTACTTTGGTTTTGGGAATATTATTTGGAAATTATTGTGTTGCCAACTTTGCAAATAGAAATTTTGAGATAAAATGTGATTTGTGGTTCGTATAAAATATTGTGATTTGAAATTGTTTTGATTCACACTTGGCATGACACTGTTACTATGTTCCTCCTCCATTTATGGGGTGAGTGTGATATATTCCTCCCTCTTTGACTTATCAGTCTGGGGTGAGTGTGATTATGTTCCTCCCTCTTTGACTTGCCAGTCTGAGGTGAGTGTGGATGAGTACTCATTATTTAGCTAGCTTCCTCCCTCATTGATTTCGATTATTGAGGTGAGTGTGTCTTGTCGTGGTGTACAACACGGCATGTGCAGAAAAAATTGTGTCATGGCTTAAATTGTGTTATTGATTGGCAACATTGTATTATTCAGTTATTTGATCGAATTGTGTTATTGATTTGCAAAACGATATTATTCAGTTATTTGATCGAATTCTGTTATTGATTTGCAAAACGATATTATTCAGATTATTTGATCAAATTGTGTTATTGATTGGCAAAGCGTGTTACTCAGTTATTTGATCAAATTTGTGTTAGATGAATTTTGTAAATTGTGAAATGGAATTGTGAATCATTTGATTTGTGAACTGTCAATAAAAGATTTATATATCGCATTTCAAATGGTTATTGTGCACCACTGAGTAAATTTTACTCAGCGATAGCTTTCATTCTTTGTCGCAGTAGACAGATCGACAGTGAGACTAGCTGCTAGTACTATATTGAGAGATCATCGGGTATATTGAGTATACCACATTTTGTATTTTATCAGTAATGTATGTTCACTTGTCACCAGATGTATATATTGTTCTTGGTTTTGAGCAGTTGTAAAATAAAATTGTACATTAAAGTTGTAAAATAAATTATGAGTTATTTTGACTTGTAAAAATTGTATTATATTTCTTATATCTCAGTCTTTGAAAAATTACTATGGATTTGAGTTGAGAAATATGTTGTGTTGAGAAACATGTTGGAGTTGAGATTTGGAAATATATATTGAAGTGCTTTTTCCAGGTTTTTCTGAAGAACTGTTTTATCCAAAATATAGATGGCACTCTGCCAAAATTTTTACAGAAATTCCAAATAATTCAAATGTGTTAGTTCTATCACTTCAGTTCAAAAAGGTTTTTAACACCTGTAAATAGTGCTCACCACTGTAAAAGAAGTAAGAAAAGTTTTTAAAATCCCTTGTAGTGTATTTAATGGGTTATCAGTAGACGGAGTTGGTAATTCATTAGGTATACTACGAGATCATGTTATGCCTTACAGAGGGGTAGGGTGTGACAACCTTTCCATTTTGGCATGGATGAGAGAATTGGAGAAGATGAGATTTGCAGATTGTGTAATGGGTTTACACCTGCCCATTTAGTGTTTAGTTTATTCCTTAGTGGTCCACTTACACAAATTAATCATATTATATGTTTAATTCTCATTTATTCCACATTAAACCCATAATTTTTGCTATTTACTTTATATACCATCAATTTAATTTTTCATTATATTTTTCAAGTGTAATATTTTGTATTTTTAATGGACATTTAGGTCAAAAGATAACTTGGGATGTCAAATGACCATAATGCCCCTGTTCGGGTTACATTCCCGATTTTTCGGTAACACCGGATTTTGTCCATTTTTCGATTTCTCACTTTTCTTTGTACTAATTAATTAATTTTTCTATGATATTTCTAATGATATTTATACTTCAATTGATGTCTCTTTAAGTCCTAAAAATATTTTCCAGGGTTCCCCGCAGTCCAGGGCTAGTCAACGGTACACGTCGCGACTTCCCGGTGCGGTCACCCATCGCTAGGGTTCTCGGCTCGCTTAACTTGGTTACATTTCTTTGCTATTATTTTTCCTTTGTTTTTCTTGTATTTTCTTTTCTTGTATTTCATTATTTTATGTCTCCTCACTCATAACAAAGTGTAGTTCTAGGCATCCTAACTGTCCGGATAACACTGGGCACCGGAACAGTAGAACGCACTATCGAACATAGGGGTGTTACAAAGAATAGATGGAGAACCTCAAAATGGCGTGACAAAGGAGAGGAGTGGCTGCTGGTTGTTTTTCTTTTTCATAACAACACTTATATAGCTAGGTTAACACATTAAACCCTTGCCACATGTCACCCTTTGATTAGCTCTAGGTTTATGTGACCCAATCACATTGTGCCAAGTGTCAAACCTATATTTAATCTTGATTTTAATCATCTTACATGATCAAAAAACATTTGGCAAGCTTATGTGTAATCCCATGTGTCACCATCTCATGGTGCCACGTGTCACACTGTGAAATGACCAAAATGCCCCTGTGTCTTAATTTTGAGTTCTTAACCCAAAATAATTATTTTTCTTCTTCTAATTTATATCAAATATAGACTAATTAATTAATCTCTATAAATTAATTTCTCATTAATTAAATTCATATTTAAACACTTTAAATATAAATTTAACTTATACTATACATCCAATAATCTAGATTTGGTTTCAAGTCATGCTAGGGACTTTGCAATTTAATTGCAAACCAAACCTGTTTATTTAATCAATTAAACTCTTTAATTAATTAATTAAATCATATTTAAATAGGTGATAACTTGTGTATGTGTGTGACTTACTAGGCTCATCACTAATTGGCAATGAGACATGATATCAACTCTTAATATCATCAGAACTCTTTCTTACCATAAATGATTTCTCTAAATCATTTTATGAACCTCATAGACCATGGTTAACACCTAGCATAGCATGCCATGGCCACCCAATTAGTAATAAGGTTTACCTTAAATGAACCTATAATCATACACGCACTAGAATCTCTCTGTTACAAAATCCCAACTCAAGCTGGAGTCATGGTTTATGTCAAACTCCATTTGCTATGAATATTATGTTCTCTTTTAATTCCAGTTCTTGATTAAAAAGATTTTCTCATCAGAAACTCTTTTCTGAATAAATCTATCTGTAGTTTGTCTGTAGATTTGTCAAATCCGTCTATAGTTGGAAATCCATGTTGAAGTCAAGATGTTCCAACTGCTCAATCAGCCGAATCATCTTGTGGACATGATCCCCAACATTCTATCCCTCAGACATCCTCATACGGAATAGCTGTCTAGATATCTCATACCTAGTATTCCTGCTATTCTCACCATACAACTCTTGTAAGTGAAGGAGGATCTCACTCACACTCATCATGTTCTCATGCTGCTTCTGTAACTCATTACTCATGGAAGCAAGCATGTAACACTTAGCTCTCATATCATGCTCCTTCCATTTATCCAAAGTTTCATGTTCCTCTTGTGTGGCCTCTGGAGGTAAGGGACCAGGAACATTTGAATCTATAACATATTATATATGTTCAAGGTTCAGGACAAGTTTCAAATTTCTTAGCCAATCAAACAGATTAGGTCCTGTCAACCTATTGCGATCAAGTATGCTTGCAAGGATATTGGATGGTGGTGGTTGTTCTGTGCTCATTTTTATCAGAAAATTAACTGCAGAAAATAACCAGATTAATTAGTAAATGTATCATATAATTAACCAAAATGATTATGGTCTTTTAATCAAATTGGTCCTCCCACTAACTTAGCGAATCCTACACTTCCAAAGTAGAAAACGGAAATCCTAGTTGGATGGATTTCTAGTGGGTGATTGAATTCTTATAATTCTATTGATCATCCTCAGGTACATCCATTATTGGAATTACAATAAACTATAACTAAGCAACACCTTGCCCATCACATCTCATGTGAGATTCAATCCTTTACCTAGCCCCTAATGCTCAAAATCTCAGGTACATCCATTATTGACTTATCTTGCATTAGTTAAGTTGATCATATTGAGCCAGTAATTATGCAAATAATTTTAATGTCCTCAGGTACATCCAATATTGGCCACCAAACCATTTACATATTTACAACATCTCATGCTTAACAATTATTCTTAAGAAAATCTCTTAAATTAATTGCATCTTATACAACTATTTAAAATTTCTTAAAATAATTGCCCCAATGGAAGGCCTATGTTATAATTACTTTAATTATAGCATTTGCAACTTAATCATTTGTTTGGAAGATTTTATGGTCATTCTAATTACTATTAAGGTCTCACTTTGCACATTATCCAATTAACATGCATATATCATATAATAGCATACATTCCCATACATCTCATGCATTCATGGATAAGCAATAAATATGGTATGATCATGGACTTTCTAAGGGATTCAATTCTGAGCCACCAAGAATTGAATCAGGGCATTCCTAGGTGCATTTCATTCATTCATTTTACAAGAATTGCTGAAGGAGTACATAATCAACACTTGATCTTGAATTCCTCCCACTGGTCCCACCAATGCTCTTGACCTCCTTGAACTTCTTACAACCCAATATTACATAGTAATCCTTGGCATACCAAGGTGAATTTACAAGAACTTAAATAAATGAAATTACAACCCAAAATTATTACAAACTTAATAATACATGCCCAAAATAAATTAAAATAAATTAATTAATTTACAATCCCAAAGAAACATAAAAGAAATAAATCCAATCACATTGGTCTTTTATAGTCCATGATCATCCATCATGCATATCACTATTTAACAATTAAATAAAACATACATACTTAAATTAAATTGAATATCTCATATTCAACTTAAAAATCCAGATTTGAATATGATTCAAATAAATTTAAAAACTCATATTTGAATCTTATTCAAACAAATTTAAAAATTCAGATTTGAATCACATTCAAACAACTTTAAAAATTTAGATTTGAATCACATTCAAACATTTTTTTAAAAAATCAGATTTGAATCACATTCAAACATTTTTTAAAAAATCAGATTTGAATTTTATTCAATCAATTTTAAAAAATCAGGTTTAAATATGATTCAAACAACTTTAAAAATTTAGATTTAAATCACATTCAAATAACTTTTAAAATTCAGATTTGAATCACATTCAAACAATTTTTAAAATTCTGATTTGAATCATAATTTAATTGTGTGATAAAAATTCTAATTAAACAATTTAATTAGACATAAAATGAATCTTAGATCATACAACAATTGCACATTCACCATCCATTTACCTTTGCACACCATTGTGGTGCATCAACCATGCGCACCATGGTGTTCATCATTTGTGCCGCCACCTTGGCTTTGCAACCAGCAATGAACTTTTGATCTCATTATCAAACACACAATTAAATCATATAAACAACAATCTAAATGGCAAGTATAGTGGCTCTGATACCAATTGAAGTAACGGAAGCGTGAAAAACACAAGTTTATACCATTGAATTCAAAAATTTTCACCTAGGGTCACATGCATCATGCAAGATTTATTTTTATCTATTTAATTTCAATGATAAACAACATATTAAAACTCTTTTAATATGTTTTTTGGATCTGTATTTTCCATTTAAGAATTTAAAATTAATCAGATTAATTTTAAAACCCTAGATTAAATCAAGAACGATTACACTAACCTCTTGATGCACTGCAGCGTGTCTACGCCTTTGAGATTTGTCTTCAGGACACCAAATATTGTCCCTCTAGCTTGTCCACACCAAGAACACCTATGGCAGCCCTTGAATAACTTCTAAAGCTTTTTCTATTAATTAGAAATTCAAGTTCTGCCTTTTAAGAGATTAGAGATGTAAACAGGACACTAGAAACAATTTATAGTGTTCTTAATTCAAGAGATTGATGGCTAATCTCTTTGAATTGATGAGAGATGAAGAAGAATAGATGGAGAGCCTTAAAATGGCGTGACAAAGGAGAGGAGTGACTGCTGGTTGTTTTTCTTTTTCATAACAACACTTATATAGCTAGGTTAACACATTAAACCCTTATCACATGTCACCCTTTGATTAGCTCTAGGTTTATGTGACCCAATCACATTGTGCCAAGTGTTAAACCTATATTTAATCTTGATTTTAATCATCTTACATGATTAAAAAACATTTGGCAAGCTTATGTGTAATCCCATGTGTCACCATCTCATGGTGCCACGTGTCACACTGTGAAATGACCAAAATGCCCATGTGTCTTAATTTTGAGTTCTTAACCCAAAATAATTAATTTTCTTCTTATAATTTATATCAAATATAAATTAATTAATTAATCTCTATAAATTAATTTCTCATTAATTAAATTCATATTTAAACACTTTAAATATAAATTTAACTTATACTATACATCCAATAATCTAGATTTGGTTTCAAGTCATGCTAGGGACTCTGCAATTTAATTGCAAACCAAACCTATTTATTTAATCAATTAAACTCTTTAATTAATTAATTAAATCATATTTAAATAGGTGATAACTTGTGTATGTGTGTGACTTACTAGGCTTATCACTAATTGGCAATGAGACATGATATCAACTCTTAATATCATCAGAACTCTTTCTTACCATAAATGATTTCTCTAAATCATTTTATGAACCTCATAGACCATGGTTAACACCTAGCATAGCATGCCATGGCCACCCAATTAGTAATAAGGTTTATCTTAAATGAACCTATAATCATATGTTACCATGCACTATAATCTCTCTGTTACAAAATCCCAACTCAAGCTGGAGTCACGGTTTATGTCAAAATCCATTTGCTATTAATATTATGTTCTCTTTTAATTCCAGTTCTTGATTAAAAAGATTTTCTCATCAGAAACTCTTTTCTGAATAAATCTATCTGTCCTGGCCAGGAACTTGAAGCATCAAGAACAATTAAATGAACATAGGATTTTATCTCTATTTACTTAGAGGAACAGATTCCATCTTGATCAACACCTACCTCCATATATAACTAGTAGGAGCCAACAGATGCCCATATACCCATACATAGTACAAGTATGAAAGCAATATCAAACTCAAAGTACCTATATACAAGATAACTGTGCTATCTCAGATCTAAAGATTATATGCACTGATATGATTTATGACAAAATATTGATAAGAGTAAACTCCATGTGCATGTCATAAGTGTCACTGGTTCGGCCTACTTATCATTTATAAGTGCCTATCATGTTTGTTATATGGCATGAGACTCACCATTCCATCTTATTTATATCTCATATAAATAACTTGGGAAAAAATATGAATACAATCTTTCTGGATAAGTGATGTCCTTATTATGAAGTATCCTCGATTGTGAACCTATTTATGATACTTTGTGCTAGAAATATTGTCACTCATATTCTTAACAACTTAAGAATAATATTTCTAACAAAATATCAATGGACCTTTTTTTATTACACATAAATATATTATGTAAACAGAAAAGTGGAAATGCCTTTTATTAATAAAAATATGTACAAGATACATACTAAATGATATGCTATAGGGCATACTACTAACATGGATATCCATATATTTGAGCCAGCTAGCCTTGTGATGTGACTTCTCCTTAGCCTCTAGCTATTGAGATTATATTTGTTTCGAATGGCATGATATAACTATGGGTTTTATGAAATGTGTTTTGATACTTTGAAATGAAATTGTTTGGATTAAAATCTCATAATTCATGTTTTGTATTTAATTCTCATGTTTAGTTCAATTTTTGAATAAATGTGATTTAAATTTCGCATAAAGTTTATTTTAGTATGTTGTGCACCACTGAGTCCTAGTACTCAGCAATGGCTGTTATTGCTGTCGCAGATATAGAGACTAGAAGAGTAGCAGAGTGAGCTGCTGAGGATTGAGGACCTACTTGCTTGAAGTTATATCAGGTATAATTTATACCCTGACTGTAGAAATTTATTTTGATGTATGTAATGTACGTAAATGTATGGACATGTAAAATCGGTATTGAGCAGCTTGTACAAAGTTTGTATAAAGTTTGTAATAAAATTTAGTTTGAATTTCTTTTAATGTAAATTTTTAGTATGATGTATATAAATTGTTTATCTTTAATGAAATATGAATGAATGAAATTGATTGACAGTATCTTGATGATACTGAATTTTTGGAAATTGAGATATGAAGATTGTTGAATTTTTAAATATGAGTAATTGGTTGAGATTGATTGAGAATTTGAAGAAGTGGTTGAAATAAATATTTGGAAGTGCTTTTTACAGGAATTTGAAGAACTATTTTCTCAAAATACAGACGGCACTCTACCGATATTTTTATAAAATTTGTGGAAAAATAAAATGGGCCAAAAATTTGAACTAGTTTCCAACTTTAATTAAATGTTTTAAAATCTATTTAGAAATGCTCACCACTTATAAAAGTAAGAAAATTGTTTTAAAATCCCTTGTAGGGTACTTAATGAGTTATCGGTAGGTGAAGTTCGGTAGTTCATTAGGTATTCTACGGGATCATGTTATGCCTTACAGAGGGGTAAGGTATGATAAGTAGTAAGCCATATCCTGACTGGGAGTGATATTGGAAATTGGGGAGATCCTGCTCCACCAGTGCAAGAGGTGCCTGTACAACCCCAACAGGCCTTGTTTGAGCAGATGACTAAATTCTTTCGACAGATGACTGGGGTTATTCCACCACCGCCTCAGCGAAAATCACCTCTAAGAAAAAATTAGGAAGTATGGAGCTGTAAATTTCAATGGTAGAAAGGAAGACGGTTCTTTAGCGGCTGAGTATTGGTTAAAAAGGACTGAAAGAGTCTTGCAACAGCTCCATTGCACACTAGAATAGAGTTTGGAGTGTGCAGTTTTATTGTTACGAGAAGCTGCATATCAGTGGTAGGATGTTGTAACCAAGGTAGTGCCACTAGCCGATGTAACTTGGAAATTCTTTCTGATAGAGTTCAGAAAGAAATGTATGAAATTGAATATGAAATTGAATTATATAGAGGATATTCGAATTGATGAGATAATTATGATTAGTATGGATAAGATTTTATTGTGAAAGTATTATTGAATTTTCAAGCAGGTGAATAATGAAATGCGCTAAATAAAAATAAAATAGAGAAACCTCTGTTGGTTTTTTTCATAGAAAAATAATTGATATTAAATTAAACGAATTCAAAATTACTAAAATAATAAAGTAAGATAAGATAGAGTGCTTTGGCACTGAATGTAGCACACTTTGCTCAGCTACACTGTAGTCGGGTGAGGGGTGTTACAAATTTGAGGTGTAACAATAAGAGCAAGCCCTTGCTCTTTTACAAATCCCTTTACACTCAAGAGCAATTTAATTCTTTATCAAACTTAAGTAACAATAAATATTTACAACAACCTTGAATAAACTCTCTTAACCAAGAAATTATAACTCAAATATTAAGCTCTCAATAGTCAATTATGGTAACTAAAGTTTTAGAGAGAAAAGAGAAAAAAATATTGACACAATAAATCCTCAAAGAAATGGGTTGTTCTCTTTCTCTAGTCATAAATGGCCTTTATTTATAGTTTTGGCAAGAAAATGATTGTTGGGGATGTATTAAATGCAAATATAACCATTCAACCACTCAAAGCTTTATTTTATCAAGTTGCAGAAACGCAGGTTTGACTACCAAAGGTTGGAGCATGAAAAAACATCATTTAAAAAGTGAACTTTGATTGCCAAAGTTCCCACTTTCGGCTACCAAAGTGCTCTTTGAATAAAAGGCATAAAAAGAGCACTTAGGCTTCCGAAACTCATAACTTTTTGACCCGAACTTGAATTTTCAATCCGTTTGAACTGTTGAAAAGCTAATTTGATAAACTCTTTAAGTATAACACTTTCAAAAACAATTTTTCATTCTAAAAAGTAAAAATTTCATTTTACTCCCCCTTGGTCAAGAAAAAATTATAAATAGAGACACTAAGAAATTTAGAGATTAAAAACTCGTAACTTTTTAATCCAAACTCAAATTTTCAATTCTTTTGAACCATTGGAAAGCTAATTTGATAAACTTTTCAATGAAAACACTTAAAAAAAAAATTAATTTTACATTTTTAAAAAAATAAAAATTTATTTAATTTTACCTTGGTAAATAATTAGGTGAAAACTAAGTTGAACAAAATTTTCTTAGTACCACCTAGACTTAGGCAAACACAATTAATTAAATGAGATTCACAAGACATAAAAATAAATAAAAATAACATTGTAGGATCCCATAAATGTTTGCTTCCTTATCTTACTCTTTTTTAGCCTTGATTTGAAGCAATTTGGTAATTTTGAATCTTGGACCTACAAGCTCAACACAAACACTTCTAAGGTAGTAGCACATTAATTGTTTATTATCATCAAAACATGGATTAAAACCCTTAGGTCCAACACATACAACTATGAAATTCTAAGAGGATTAAATTGAGATACAATATTTTGTTCCTATAGGAACTCATCCAATTTAGTACTTGAGCATACTTGGTCTTTGATCAAATCAAAGACCTTAATACCATTTCCTTATATTTCTATACTTTAGGTCTAAATTCTTTGAACTATTCAAAGATTTTAAAATTGCATTTCTCAAATGTAAACATCCTTAAAGTATTGAGAAAAACCTCTTCTAACCATTTCCATATGGACCACATACATCTCTGAAAAAAAAAATGCAACTAAACATGCCTTAAGGTGCAAAGTTAGTAATTTTCAATTTTACAACCCTAGGTTTTATGCATCATATAAACACTTAATACTATTGCATAAACCCTTAGTTTTGATCATAATCAATTGCCAACAAGCCTAATTTGCCAAGAGGAAACAAAATCCTTAAATTACTACAAGTTAGGGTTTTAAGGAGAACTCACCCAAATAGGTGCAGAATCAAAATTCCACCTCCAATCCGAGTAGTGAAGCCACCAAGTGTTAGCTCTCTAGCTTGTCCATACAAGCTCCTTGGATCAAAGCAGAATCAAACTCAAACCACCTATATACAAGTGAACAAAACCCCTTAATCACCTATATCCTTGTGGTTTTCTCAAGGTCAAGGATTATATGCCTTATGATCAAGATGCCTTTGTTTCAAGTGTAAACTTCATATACAAGTCATTTTCTATCAACCTTTAATTCAAGTGAATAACACTTAATCAACATGAATTAAAACCACATCTAAGACAAAAGAAAATTCCTAAGCATCTATGAAGAGAATAGGTTCCAAATAGTTATGTACAAATAAGAAAAAAAGAAAGTTAAATGAGCTTTTTCTTTTCTCTTACCTTCAGGGAAATGAATCTCAGAGCCCATCGTAACCGAGACTCGAACCAAAAATGTGACACCGTGATGTCAGGACTATTGTGTCAATGGTGGAGAAAAGAGAAAATCACGAGTTATTAAGTTAAATTTTCTTAATTAAAATTAATATAACATGTGCTAACTTTTGACTAAAAGCCAAATGAGTTTTCTAACTCTTATTGGTCCATATGTCTAATTAATTTTAATTAGAAAAATGAATTTTAATTAATCAATTTTCATAAAATTAATTAATTAAATTTTCTTTCTATTTGACCAAGTCAACATTTGATAAGTCAATTAGTCAACATTTCACTTAGATTAATTCCATAATTAATCACATTAATTTTCTTCCAGAAGCTTTATAATTCAAGTTTATATTTAAACACTTTAAATAATAACTTGAATTGTTTCATAATTAAATTTAGTTTTAAGTCATGCTATGGACTTTGTAATCTAATTACCAACTAAATTTCTTAATTCAATTAATTAATTAAACCATTTAATTAGTTAATCAAATTAATTTTGTTTTAATCAAGTTGCTCTTATGAATGTGACTTGCTAAGTTCATTACTAATTGGCAATGAGAATAATATTTATTTACTAATATTATTATTACCATTCCAAAAAAAAAAAAAATTCCTTTTCATTTTTCATTTAAGTTCTCATAAATCACATCTAGCATAATGTATGATTGATGATGATTACCCAAATTAATCTGAATTAATTCTCCAATTGAACATATGAAGTCATCGATAGAATGCCTTAGAATCTCAAAAATAAAATCTTAATTCAGATGAAATTAGTGTTTCATATGTCAAACTTTTGTAGAATCATATAATTCTTGATTAACAATTCTTTCCTTTGTAGAAACTCCTCTCTGAAACTCTTTTTTATTACTACTAATATATCCTAACGACTGAAAAACTTGGAACAATTAATACAATTTTTATAGGGATTTATTTTATCTTATTTATGTAGAGTATGAGCGGATCTCATGTATATATATAATATCTTTATATAGCTACAGAATCCAAACCAAATACAAATAAAACCATAAATAAATCAAACTCAAAATGAAGAATCAAACTCAAACCACCTATATACAAGATAAGAGCCATTTTTTCAAGTCAGAAGGGATTATATACTATTATGATCTAAATGCCTTTTCTCAGTCATGCACAAACCATCTATCAACTGATCTTCATCATAGTCGTGTACCTTATTTTGTATAGTATTATTTGCACTTAGCTGGTATATTTTTATTTATTGCTTTATATGGTATCGCAGGACCTCAGTTATTAGATGGACAATTAAACAAATAAAGACCATCTAAACACACAAAAACAGCAATTAAAGCATTATAATAAAATAGTAAGAAAAAAAAAACAAAAAAAAAAAAAAAAGCAAAAAAGAGCAAGGTCATGGTGACTCAAGTGACGGCATGGAGAACTTTTCAGGAATGAAAATTCAGAATAATCGTAACGAAATGAACTACCAAAATGTACTATGTGAGTCTTAGGACTATTGTCAATATGGTGGAGAAGAAAAAAGTTAAAAAAGATGAATAAGCGTGTTAAATAATTAGGTATATATAGAAGAAGAAATATATAACTTTTAGCCAGATTGAACTAAATTTAGAGGGCTACAGATCCAATCACCCCCAAGAACTCCTCACCACAATAAATCTGAGAAATAAAATAAAATTTGAAATATAGATTTAAATTAAAGAAGGAAAAGAAAAAAAAAAAAAAAGGAAAAAAAATGAAGGAATAAATTTGCATCACCAAGATGACATCATGCATGACCATAAAAATAATTTCCAATTAATTATATTTTGACCAAGTCAAATAAAAGATAAAAAAAAAAAAAAATTAAAAGAAATGAAATTTGGTCTTCTCTTCTTCATTGTTGCCGTGACTCCCTCTCTCTTCTCTCTCTCTCTTCCTTCATCTTCCACCATTGTTAAAGAATAAAAAGCTTAAATTTATTTAGTTCCCTTCCATAAATCCCCCAAATCTCAACATTAAATCTCACCCTTAGACCTAAATAAACTCTTTGGGAGTGAGAAGGAAGAGAAAATTTGGAGAATTGAAAAGCTCCATATGAGGTAAATCACTCTCCTAATTTAAATTGATTTATGCTTATAGAATTAACATTGAACAAGTGAAAATTACTTTGAAAAGTGAAGAATTCATGCTTGTATGGGAATAAAGAAATTTCGACGGGCATGGTACCCTAGGCTTTTGATGGTGTTTAGTTAGATTAAACATGAATTCTTGGTGAATTGATGTTCTATAGGTGATTGGTATGTTTAAATTGCATGAATTGAGGAATTTAGAAAATTAGGGTTCTTAACTTAGGGTTTGGAAAAGAAAAATTGTAGAAAATGGTCAATGGATGCAAATAATCTTAATGAGGGTTAGAAATGGTCAAATGGGACCATTTTTTGGTGTGTGTGAATTGATAGAACCAAATTGCAATTCAGATTGGTTAGGGTCAATATGCAGACAACTTGACCTAGGTCCCTTTCAGAGACCAAAAATGAAAATTTACTTACCCAATTGGTGTGAGACCAATAGAGAATGAAACTAGACACAAAATGGACTATTTTTCATTCAAGAATCATGCCCAGAAAATGACCATAACCTAGTGAACAATTAGGCCAAATCTGGATTTGGGCACATTGACTTGTACAAAAATAACCAAATGAATAGTAGTTACATAAATGCCCATAACTTAGTCTAGGAAGGTACAAATGACCTGAATCTTATACGGATGGAAAGTTGAGACATAGCCCCACAACTTTCATGAAGAAAACAAACCCAAATTTTGACCATAACCTAGTCAAAAAGTCACCTGCATTCATTATACAAAAATTGCCAAAATCTAGAAAATGCCCAGAATTATGGGTAACACCAAATTCGACCAGCCTTAGAAAAATAGGCATAACTTAGGCTACAAAACTCCAAATGGAGTGATTCAAAAAGGAAATTAAAGATTAATTATAATAAGGAACAATTTTGTTCTGGGACACTTAGCCAAATTCTCACAGTAACCAGACCAATGGAATAGTAGAAAATAGGGGGCCAAAACTAAAAAATTATAATTTCTCTTAGGGGACTTAGAAATTGAATTAGCAATCAATGCCAACAAAATTGACACCCAAAATGTGGTATATGGGTGCAATTAGAACTAATAAACCTATTAAGTATAGAAAAGTCAACATTTTGATATGAATAGTGCCACCATACACAAAAATGTGAAAGACCCGAAATTTATAAACTGTAATAGGTAGGATAAGTCTGTAAAGAAATTGTTGGAATTTAAGTATTAGAAATGGATACTGAAGCACTTTAAATTTATGTGTTTCAGTTGGAAAGGGATCTTCGAAGGAGAAACGAAAGTTTAAGTAAATTGAGTCAACAAAAGAGGTTTGCGCACAACTAGTTTTTAATTGAATTTGTTTTGAATATTTTACATAATTAAATGATTTTATTTTTCCTTATGCACTATGTTTATCAATTATGAGATTTATTTCAATGATTATTGAAATTGGTATAGAAAGTATGAGTTTAGTTTTCTAAAATATTATTTCAACTATTATTGAATATTATGTTGGACTGGATAAATTATGTTTGGAAAATTGCTTTGGAATTATGTTTTGAATTGTGACGGGCAATTTGCAAGAATAAAATACATAATTTTGTTTTGGATTGTGATGAGCATATGAAAATTATGGAATATTGGAATTGATCTTAAATTAATATTATGTTGTGATTTATGCTAACAAAAAGGACAAAAAAATACATGATATGGTTTTATATCTCACTATAGATGCTTGATTAGTTTTTTACCCGTCTATATATCATTTGTTGATGAGACAATGGAGTTAGCTTTATTTTGTTTTGAATACCATGGTATGTGCACAGGCTTAGATTCTCCTCTTATTAGAGGTTAGATCTAAGTTTTTGTTATTGTCCCGTCAAAAGTTTCATTATTGTGTTGTGTACTATGCACGATGATTCGACCTCCCCGACCATAGGGAGTTAGAATCACCCCGAAGATGGCCCTTTCGGATTAGTCTAGCAGAGTTAGTGAGATGAAGAATGGGTTTTGATTGATAAGAAATTGTGATTCTAAATGAGATTGTGCACAAATGATTTTGTTAAAATAATTGTTTATTTCCATAATTATAGGAATTATTTTTATTGTTCAGTTGTGATTTGATAAATTGAAATTTTGATCAAGGTTATTTTAATAAGTGACTATTATTATTAGCAATGAAAATTTTGACATTTGGAAATTGGTTAAGTTTCGAGATTCCAAAATTTTTGGTATAATTATTATCAATGTATATTGTATTGCATTTTAAATTATAGTTATGCACCACTGAGTTCACCACTCAGCGATAGCTTTGTATGCTGTCGCAGGTGAGAGTAAAGATGGAGTAGTTGAGTGAGATTCCTGCAGCTGCACCTTGAAGACTACTTATGACTAGCCCTGGGTATATATTATAGGTATACCCTTGTATATTAGATTTTGATTATGCATGTAATTATATGTATGTAAATTTTTGAGCAGTTGTATAAAAACTTTTATAATATTATTTTGGTATGTAATGAAATGCAAATTATTGTAATGTTTAAACTTATTTTTGAGTTTTGAAATGAATGTAAATTAATTTTTCTTTAGTGGAATATGAATGAAGTTATTTAATATTATTTTTAAAGACAGTTGAATTGAGAATTGTTTTGAATTATGGAGTTGGGGGAAATGATGTTGATTTGTGTTGTGGAAGTGGTTGATTTTGATGAAATGAATTATTGGAAGTGTTTTTACTAGTGTCTGAAGAATTATTTTTCCCAAATATATACGACACTCTGCCGAAAATTTTTCAAAATTTGCGTAAAAATAAAAATGTACAAAAATTTTAACTAGCCTTTAAACTTCATGTAAAAGTTTTTAATTCCTACCAAAAGTGCTCGCCACCTTCGAAAAGTAAGAAAATTGTTTTAAAATCCCTTGTAGTATATTTAATGGGTTACCGGTAGGTGAAGTACGATGATTTATTAGATGTACTACGGGATCATGTTACATCTTACTGAGGGGTAGGGCGTAACATGTTTAGTGTTATCAGAGCATTGGTTTTAAAGTAAATTTTGAACTGTGAATTTGAAATATTTTGTCAGTACATACAATTGCTCAAATATTTGATACATATAATTCAATTGCAACATAAATATGAATTAATGGAGAGAAATCTCCTTGTGTAGGTTATCCTGAGAAAAGAAAATTTTCTGAATAGAAATGGAAGAGGGGAATAAACCAGTAGAATAATCAGATACGATTGAGGTATAAGAGGAGGTCTCAGCTCCTCAGAGTGTCAAAGGCTCGATTGTACCAATTCCATTGGTACAAATCACCGCACAAGTGGCACAGCAAATGGCCACCTTCTTCCAATTAATGGCTAATAGTTTATCAGCCCAAGCTCAAACTCAAGCTCAAGCTCAAGTACAGACTCAACCCCTATAAGGGTAATATGAAATAAAAAAGAGTGAGAAATCTATGGGTCAGAACTCGAATAGGCAATTGGGGAAAAGAAAAGAATTTGAGGAATCCCGAACTTATAGATATGACAAAGGCGAATCTTCAGGGTGGAAGCAATAGAGAACCCTTTGGCAAAGAATTCAAAGTTCCTACCCTATCTGTGTCTGTGAGGTATGTGGCAAGTTACACAGGGATATTTACTATAAGGTTACTGGAGAATGCTTCAATTGTGGTGGAATCGGGCATTACACCCGAGATTGTACTACCGCACGTCGATTTAATCCACATACTACACCAAAGGAATCAGTCCAAGGTTCTGATTTTAGAGGCTCATTAGTAGTCAGTAGGGGCAGAGGCAGAAGTAGGGATAGCACTTTGGGTAATCCTAGCACAATGGACCAACCTGACCAGAGAAATACACTAGAAAGATGGAACGCCATGCATCGAGGGGAAGAAGCAGAGACTTCAGATGTAGTTCAGGTACGTTCTTAACTTTTAAAAGGAATAATTATGTACTATTTGATTCTGGCTCTACTTATTTATATGCTAATGCTAAAATTATATGTTCTACTGTTATTCCCTTGCATTGAGATAAATTTTGATGTGTTAGTGATTAGTCTTTTAGGATAAGAATTACGATAATAAGCATGATTGGAATTAATTTTGCAAAAATTTCTAGTGAGAGACATCTCCTAGACAACAATAAATTATAAAGTTAATTAGTAAGCCTAATTAGATAAGGCAAAAGGACCTAAAAGTCAGTTATAGTAATATAACTACCTTAGATGCGAGTAAGGGTATTACTGCTGATAGATGTCAGTGGGTACCATAATCAAAATAAGTTTAAGATATTAGTGGATTTAAAAGAAATAAGATATAGGGAAGTTTGATATATTGGGATGTGTCATAGTAACTATGCAATGTTCTTAATGTTTGTGCTGTAAGCTGTGGATTATAGTATTGACTTGGGATTTATTGTGTAGAACTACGTACTACCTAATAGTACACAAGGATAAAAATAGTTACAAATGGCTTTCGCTCTGGTACAAATATACCAGAATAGAGTTTTATTACTAGAATTGAGTTTGAAAATCCTAGTTCGGGATTTAAAACTCTATAATTAGAATATCAAAAGATCATGGTTGCAAGGTAGTGAGAGTTAATGACTCTGTTACCCAAGCACGAATTATAATACATCAGGAATTTTTATGGGACTAGAGATTTTAGTATGGTTAAAATTTAAAAATAACACCTATAGGGCTAAGTCATCCAGCCATTGCAATGGATCTTTTGCTCAAAGTTTAGTAAGAAACAATATTCTATTTGTGTAGCAGTAAGACACAAAATATGATTTTCTTCCCCTGGAAGAGACAGGATGCTATGGATGATAATTATAACTTATAAAACAGTTAATAAATGATGTTCTACTGATAACACTAATTCAATAGGAACTAGTTGGTCAGGTAATCTTTAGGAAGAGCACAATTTTATTGTGTGGATCATAAGGATTAGATTAGGAATAATGTGAAACTTTTGAATAGCATGGGAAAAAGGAGAGTCTGGTAGGCTCCCTTCTTAAGGTTAAAGAATTGTTTATAGTGTAAAAAAAAAAAGGGGGTAATGATCGCAAACCAGCGGAAAATAAGCTATAGGATATCGATAGATAAAAGAAAATATAGAAGTAAAAATTAGAATAGTTGGTGCAAATGTAATAAAGAAACGTTATGAAGTATAGCGGACCAAATCAAAGTAATATTGAAGTATAGCGGATTTATTAGGAATGATAAGAGGCGCTAAATCATAACTCGACAGTCAAGTTAAGGAAGAAGATAAGATTGAGGAATAAATAATTAAAGTTAAGTTGTGGAGTGAAAAAAGAAACAAATAGACAGTAAGAAATGAGAAAAACACTAGATGAGGAATTGCCACCAGGAAAAACAACCTACTTAAGACGCATAATGATATCCCGAACTATTTTATCAAGAAAGAAATAAGTTAAACAAAAGTAAACAAGATAGTGCAAAATGGCACATAGGCCTTAGTCATAAATGGAGATGGTAAGATAATGGTTATGGACCCATGGCCAATAAAGAGATAAGTAGTTCATATATAACCAACAAGGTCATTTGAAAAAAAAAAGACTACAAAGGAAAATAATTGCTAAAATAACAGCAAGAAAAAACTAAAATATTCCAAACTAAACTGAAGGTTGCATCAAATGATCAAGAGATTTGATAAGAAAAGAGTAAAATTAAGTTCTCACCCGTAGGATCATATGAGGCCCTAGAAAAAGTGGATCCACTAGCACACAAATTTGCTTAGCTTTAAAATTGAAATGAATTTGAACCTAACTTATGACAGAAGCTCATAAGAAACTTGGCACACGAGGTGAGCAATCGATGAGTAAATAGTATTGGTTAAAGTGTTGTGGAATCATCATTCAGGCCAGGAAGCTACTTGGGAGCGTGAAGAGGACATGAGGAGACAGCACCCACAGCTGTTCAAAGACTGATGCCAGGTAAAATTTTGAAACAAAATTTATTTTAAGGGGGGGAGAATTGTAACACCCCTATTTGCATAGCCTGGTATATTTTACTGTTCTAGTGATCGGTATCGGTCCGGACAATTAAAGGGATTAGAACCACATCTAAGAAACCTAGACAAGCCCTGAACGCAAATAATTAGTAATTGCCAAATAGTTAAGTATAAAGAAGAAAAACAAAGCATAAAAAGTTATATGAGCCGGGAGTCACAGCGATGGGTGACCTTCTCGAGAAATGACTGCGAGGTCAATCGTAAGCCGAATTCTGAACTGAAAAATGTGACGCCGCAGTCGTTAGGACTATTACGAACACAGTGGAAAAGAGAAAATAATGAAAAAGAGTTGTTAAGCAGGTCAAATAATTAGGTAAGGGATCCAAAAGAATATCAAATAACTTGCAAATCGGATTGAGCTAGCGAGGGGCAATTTAGTCAATTCACCTCTAGAGGTGACTCCTGACCTAACTGTCTAATAAAATCTGAGAAATAAAAATTTTGAAATATAGATTTAAATTAAAGAAGTGTGAAGAAAACAAAAGAAAAAGAAAAGAAAATGAAAATCGAATTATGACATCACCCAAGATGACATCATGCATAACCATAAAAATAATTTCCAATTAATTATATTTTTGACCAAGTCAAATAAGAGATAAAAATAAAAAAACTTAAAAGAAATGAAATTTAGTCTTCGCTTCTTCATTGTTGCCATGACTCCCTCCTCTTCTCTCTCTCTTCCTTCATCTTCCACCATTGT
>NW_026614778.1:0-113909 GCF_030052815.1 Hevea brasiliensis
CTTCGGTGTCACCGAAAAATCGGGAATGCAACCCGAATAGGGGCATTGTGGTCAATTGACACCCCGAGTTGCCTTTTGACCTAAATGTCCATTAAAAATAAATGATATTACAATTTGAAAATGTCATGAAAAATTAAAAGGAGATACATTATGTAAATAGTGAAAGTGTGGTGGCCAAATTGCAAAAATTGGAAACTTTAAATAAATAACCATTAAATTATTCCTAAGTGCTCCACTAACTCTCATCTTGAGCCACCTATATAAGTAATTGGGATAGATTATTCCAGTAAACCATCTCATTTTCTTCAAGCTTTCATCCATGGTCGAAATGAAATCCTCCCAAATTCACCATGGCCGTTTCATGCATGAGCTCAAGTTCTCCATGATCAAGCCATTATTTCTTCAAGCTTTCTTCATGAAAAATGATCCTCATGGGCAACCTATAGGCAGCAAAAAGGAGAGAAAATTTCAAGGAATTGTCAAGCTCAAGTTGAGGTTAGCGCTTAATCTTTCCATTTTCCTTCAGTAATCCTTGTGTTGATCTTTGTGTAAGTTGAATTGCTAAGAAAAATTGAGGAAATGATGAGTATTGGTGAACCATAATTTTGGCAGCCATGGAAATGCAGGGTTAGCGACTTATTCTTATATGTATTGGATGGAAATTAAGGTTAATTAACTCAAATAAAAGTTATAGTAGGTTAATATCCAAGTATGTGCATATTAGTGCTTGAATTAAGGGTTTGAAATGGGTCATTAATGCTTTGGCAAACTGCCATGTTTGGCAGCCTATAATATCATGAATTTATGGGTGAATATGAAGTTTATTAATGAAATATGATAGTATTAAATTGTGGGCAGCATGTGTAAGTGATATTGAAGTATGAGTATATTGAAGTGTATGTGTAATATTGATATCGAGAAATATTGAATTTTGGTGGAAGTGAATATTGAGCTTGAATGGTGAATTGTGTGCATTGAGCACTTGAGTTATCTGCCAAATATGCTCGCTGGAGTTGTATACAATATATATATATATATATATATATATATATATATATATATATATATATGAAAGTGCCATTGATTGAATACTGAAGTAATGAGGAGGAGAAGGAATATCAATTGTGTGCCATTGATTGCCAAACTGTGAACCCAATTGGTATGAGGCCAATGCAGGGTGATACTAGACACCAAATAGTCCAACTTTCTTGTAGAAATGTTATCTAAATTCTGCCTAAAAGGTGACTTGAAAAATGACCAAATCCAGATTAGTGACTTGAAAGCCTGAAAATTGACTATTGGAGCAGCAGTTAGTTTTTTTACCATAACTTACTCAAAATAGGTCCAATTGACCTGAAATTTATACCATGAATAGTTAGATAAAGATCTATAATTCTTATGAAGACACCAAAGCCCAGAAATGGCCAGAACCAAGCCAAATTGCTTGCACAAGTTTAGGTACCAAAACTGGCCGAACCAAAAGTGACCTAAAAGTGACCTAAGCTTACCATTTTAGTGCATTCTGTCCAGTATTGGTAAATTGACCATATCTTGGTCTACACAACTCAGAATGACCTAAAAGTTTTCCTTGCGTGCAATAAGACATAGACCAACAAGTTTGTAGTTTGGACTAAAACTCGAAAACCAAGGGAACTAGGTCAAAATAGTATGCCGAAATCCGGTAAATTGCAATAAAATGCAATACAATTGGAAATGAAATTGATAACATATACCAACACTAAAAGGCTATAAAATGTGACATATTGGTAACATTAGAATTGACTCACTTAGAGTACATCAAGGGTCAACATTATAGGTTGACTAATGAAATGAATTGAAGGGAATAGTACCAAGAAAATTTAAATATTTGATTTTATTGTTAGAAACAAATTCATTAAGTACTGAAACACTTTAAATTGTGTGTTTTAGTTGAAAAGGATATTGAGAAGCATAAGGAACAATGAGTCAGGGCCAAAAGGCATTTATCAGAGGTCTGTGCACAATACTTTTTATATTCATTGCTTTTATCAGAAATTTTATTTCGAGAAATGAGTTATGAATAATTTTTTATTGTTTTCGCTTTGGGAATCTTAATTGGAAATTATTGTGTTGCCTACTTCAAAAATGGAAATTTTGAGATAAAATATGATTGTGATTTGTATGAAATATTTAAATATTGTGATTTGGAATTGTTTTGATTCACAGTTGGCATGACAATATTACTATGTTCCTCCTCCATTTATGAGATGAGTGTGATTATATTCCTCCCTCTTTGACTTGCCAGTCTGAGGTGAGTGTGGATGAGTACTCATTATCTAGCTAGCTTCCTCCCTCATTGATTTCGATTAGTGGGGTGAGTGTGCCTTGTCGTGATGCATATACGGCATGTTCGTAAAAGTTTGTGTGATGACTTAAATTGTGTTATCGATTGGCAACACTGTGTTATTCAATTGTTTGATCAAATTTGTGTTATATAAACTTTGAAAAATTGTGAATTGTTTGGATTGTAAATTGTTAACAAAAGTTTTACATACCACATTTTAAATTGTTATTGTGCACCACTGAGTAAATTTTACTCAGCGATAGCTTTTCATTCTTTGTCATGAGTAGGACAGACGGACAAAGCAGCAGAGTAGGCTGCTTGTACCACATTTTGAGATTTCGCCGGGTATATCGAGTATACCATATTGTATAGTTTTTTTGTTGTAATGTATGTGCACTGTATATATATACTGTACTTAGTCTTGAGCAGTTGTAAACTAAAATTGTAAACTATTTGGCTTGTAAAGGTATTGTGATAAATTTATCTTATCTCAGTTTTTTGGAAACACTGGAAAATTGATTGTTGAACTGAGTTGATAATGTTGAGAAATTTATTGTGTTGAACAAATTATTGTAGTTTGGGATTGAGGAATTATATATTTGAAGTGCTTTTTATAGGTTTTTCAAGAACTATTTTATTCAAAATACAGATGGCACTCTGCCAAAATTTTTACAGAAATTGTTAATACTTCAAATGTGTTATTTGGTTTCACTTTAGTTAAAAAAATATTTTTTAATACCTGTCAATAGTGCTCACTACTATAAAAAGATGTAAGAAAATTTTTAAATTCCCTTGTAGTGTATTTAATGGGTTATCACTAGACGAAGTTGGTAATTCATTAGTTATACTACAGGATCATGTTATGCCTTACGGAGGGGTAGGGTGTGACATGTTTTAGTGGTATCAGAGCTAGTTTCTAAATTCTGTTTTCACCTGTAATTTGATTATTCTTTCTTTATAGTACAACTGCTCAATGTCATTGTTTGATACATACAGTACATTACATTATAAAAATGCACTAACTGGAGGAAATCTCCTTATGTTATTGTTCAGGAGGTGTAATATCCTCTAATTGACTATGGAAGAAGGGAACCATTTAGTCGATCAATCAACAGAGGCTGAACTACAAGGGGATGCCCCAACCCTTCACAATGTGAGTGGATCAGCCGCACCAGTCCCCTCAGTACCACAGTTCCCTGCTCAATTTGCTCAGGAAATGGGTGCGATGTTCCAACAGATGGCTAGTAACATGCCTACTTAAGCCCCATCGGACACGATGGTTCAACCACGACCTTCACTAGGCGATGCGACAAGGCGATTAAGTATGGGACTCTTTGAGTTTAAGGGGGATGATAGATCTGCTAGAGGCAGAACAATGGTTGGAAAGGATGGAAAGAGTTTTTAGGAAGCTGAACTGCACCTATGAGCTGAAGTTTGAATACTCAGTCTCACTTCTACAGGGAGATGCATATGATTGGTGGAAAACCATTCCCTATAGTTTTATGGAACCCCCAGTGCTGACATGGGATGACTTTCTCAGAGAGTTCAGACAAAAATATGTCCCAGATGCCTATGTGGACCAGAAGCTACAGGAGTTCTTAAGCCTGAAGCAAAGGAACAGAATAGTGGCAGAATATGAGAAAAACTTCTCTCAATTGAGTCAGATGTAAATGCTTTGAGACTGGGTTAAGGCTTAGTCTAAGAATGCAAGTTGTAGGGTTCTGACACCAGAATTTCTCAGAGCTAATATTGCAATCCCTAGAATTGGAAAGAATTGAGAATGAAGAAACAGTTAAAAAGGGTACAGAAGAAAAAGAGAAAATTAGAAAGACTACTGATCAAGTTCTTGATAGTGGGGTCAGGAAAGAGAAAGCACTTTGGAGGATCTAGCTCACGCGAATCGGGTAGAGATAGATCTTCTGGACAGAACCACCTCGAACGGATCAGCAAACTTAACAAAGACCCAGAAATGCGCTGTCAGATCGACTTTGTGAAACTTGTGGTAAACCACATAGTGGGGTATGTTATAGAGCCATAGGAGCATGTTTTAATTATGGAGAGACTGGTCATTTTGCTAGGGATTGTATAAATCCACGCCATTCTGGATCATTTACTACACCAGAGGGATCAACCCAAGTTTCTACCCCAAAGAGTTTACCATCAGTTAGTAGAGGCAGAGGTAGAGGTAGAGGTAGTACACCTAGAAGTCAGAGTACTGTGAATCAGCCAAAATAGGGTGATGCTTTAGCTAGAATATACACTGTACAACAGAGGGAAGAGGCTGAGACTTTTGACATCGTTACTGGTACTCTCTAAATTAGTAACTAATATATATATGTATTATTTGACCTGGGGTCTGCATACTTTTATAGTAGTGCCAGCATTGTTTGCCTTCCTGCTGTCCCTCGTATATAAAAAATAAAAAATTTAGTTATCTAAAAGTAAGTTACAGTAATGGAATTGCTCTAGATGAGGACAAAGATGTTACAGTTAGTAATTGTTAATGGATATTGTAATCAGAATAAGATTCGAATATCAGTAAATTCGAAAAGGATAAATTATAGAAAAGTTTGATCTATTGGAATGTATTGTAGTAACTATGCAATGTTCTTAATGTTTATACTGTAAGCTACAGATTACAGTACTAACTTGAAATTATTGTGTAGAGCTACGTACTACTAGATAGTACACTAAGATGAGAATAGTTTTCAACGGCATCTGTTTTGGTATAGTTATGCCAAGATAGAATTTTATTGTTAGAAATGAGTTTGGAAATCCTATTCAGGGATTTAAAACTCAAAAGTTAGAATATCGAAAGGTTATAGTTTAGTACAAAAGGAAGTAAGTTATAAAATATTAATAGATAAAGAATAGTTATAGAAGTAAAAAAAAAAATGTGAGTAAGATTGTTGACTAAAATGGTTAGAAGACCAATGACTAGATAAATAATTCTAACATGACCTCAAGGGTTATTTAATAAGGAAACATGAACCAAAATATTAGACAGAACAATAGTAAGAGAAGATTAGCGCTATATAAACAAAGTAAATGTTTTATTAGATTGTTTAAAGTCTTATACAAATTCGAAGGAAAGAAGATTATACGATCATATAGAAAGGAGAAAATAAACGTGTGAATATTGTAAGGTGGCTATTGGGTAAAATTTTGTGGACGAAATTTATTTTAAAGGGGGGAGAATTGTAACACCCCTATGTTCGGTAGTGCGTTCTACTGTTCTGGTGACCAGTGTCGATCCGGACAATAAGATGCCTAGAGTACATTTAATTGTTAGTGAGGAGACATAAAATAATGAAATACAAGAAAAGAAAATACAAGAAAAATAAAGGAAAAATAATAGCAATGAAATGAAACTAAGTTAAACGAGCTAGCACTGCAGCGATGGGTAACTGCACGGGGAAGTTACGGCGCAGGCAATAGTCGATCCCAAGACTGCAGGGAACCCTCAAAATTTAGTTTCGAGACATAACTAAAGACTTATTAAAGTATAAATTTCATTAGAAATATCAAAGAAAAATTAATTAATTAGTACAAAGAAAAATGACAAATCAAGAAAATGACAAAACTCGGTGTTATCGAAAAATTAGGAATGCAACCCGAATAGGGGCATTGTGGTCAATTGACACTCCGAGTTGCCTTTTGACCTAAATGTCCATTAAAAATAAATGATATTACACTTTCAAAATGTCATGAAAAATTAAAAGGAGATACATTATGTAAATAGTGAAAGTGTGGTGGCCAAATTGCAAAATTGAAAACTTTAAATAAATAACTATTAAATTATTCCTAAGTGCTCCACTAACTCTCATCTTGAGCCACCTATATAAGTAATTGGGACAGATTGTTCCACTAAACCATCTCTTTTTCTTCAAGCTTTCATCCATGGCCGAAATGAAATCCTCCCAAATACACCATGGCCGTTTCATGCATGAGCTCAAGTTCTCCATGATCAAGCCATTATTTCTTCAAGCTTCCTTCATGAAAAATGATCCTTACACCATGAGCAACCTATAGACAGCAAAAAGGAGATAAAATTTCAAGGATTTGTCAAGCTCAAGTTGAGGTTAGTGCTTAATCTTTCCATTTTCCTTTAATAATCCTTGTGTTGAGCTTTGGGTAAGTTGAATTACTAAGAAAAACTGAGGAAATGATGAGTATTGGTGAACCTTAATTTTGACAGCCATTGAAATGCAGGGTTAGTGACTTATTCTTATATCTATTGGATAGGAATTAAGGTTGATTAACTCAAATAAAAGTTGTAGTAGTTTAATGTCTAAGTATGTGCATATTAGTGTTTGAATTAAGGGTTTGAAATGGGACCTTGATGCTTTGGCAAACTGCCATGTTTGGCTGTCACACCCTACCCCTCTGTAAGGCATAACATGATCCCATAATATACCTAATAAATTACCAACTTCGTCTACTGATAACTGATTAAATACAATACAAGGTATTTTAAAACTTTTCTTACTTCTTTTTTACAGTGGTGAGCACTATTTACAGGTGTTAAAATTTTTTTTTTTGAACTGAAGTGAAACAGCTAATACATTTGAATTATTGGTAATTTTTGTAAAAATTTTGGCGGAGTGCCCTCTGTGTTTTGAATAAAACAGTTCTTCAGAAAACCTATAAAAAGCACTTTAAATAGATTTCTCAATCTCAACTCCAACAGTTAAACAATACAATATATTTCTCAACTCAAATCCACAATAAATTTTTTTTTCAAAGGCTGAGCTAAAAGAAATACAGTACAAATTTTACAAGCCAAAATAACTCATAATTTATTTTACAACTTCAAGGTACAATTTTATTTCACAACTGCTCAAAACCAAGAACAAAATATACATACAGTGAATAGACATTACAATACAAAATGCAAAATGAGGTATACTCAATATACCCGATGATCTCTCGCTGAATGTACTAGCAGCCTAGTTTGCTGCCCTGTCCATCTGTCGACCTACGACAGCAATAAAAAGCTATCGCTGAGACAATGTCTCAGTGGTGCACAACATTAACCAAATACAACTTTAAATCACAAATCACAAGTTATATAAATAGTGGATACTTAAAACCATAGTTAAATTCAAGACAATAAATGTCATGAGGAATTTAAACTCTATTTCGCAATATCATAATAAATCTCAATAATCAAAACATAGTTAAATTCAAAAGACAGTGAATGTCAATAACAATTTAAACTCCATTTCACAATTTCACAATACATATCAATAAATCACACACACAGCTTAATCATGTTTCAAAGTTCAATTCGTCCCAAAAACCGATGGCTAATGAGGTATTCAATTCGTCCCAAAAGTCGATGACTAATGAGGAATAACATAGCTAGCTAGCAAAAATATGAGTACTCATTAGATTCGTCCTCAACAGGCACACACCTCAACACTTCAGCCAGAGAGGGAATTCAATTCATCCCACTAGACAAACTAGTGAGGAATACAATCAATATACATGATAGCTGTGGTTTCAAACTATTTCCAATGTTTTTCAATCAATAAGTATCCATCAATATCATTCAAACAATTTTTCACAGTTTCAAATCATTTACAATGTTTTTCAAGTAATAAGTATCCATTCAAACACATTTCCACAATTTAAAACAATAATGTACAAATAGTCATAATTCATTTCAATTGAAAAATTCAAAAGAAATAGCTGTTGTGCACAAACCTCTGATAACTGTCTCCTGGTCTTGACTCAGTGTTTCCTTCCCTTTTCCTGAGTCTTTGCTAACTGAGAAACACAATTGGAAGTGTTTCAGTACTCATTTAAACTGTCTCTAACGATAATGCTCGATAATTAATTCACTTAATTCTATTATTTGCTTAGTCAACCTAATATGTTGACCCTAAATGCGTTCTATAAATTAGGTTTTAATGTTACTAATTTGTCACATTCAATAGTCTTTTAGGGTTGGTACATGTTACCAAATTCATTTCCTTGTATATTGCATTTTCTTGTAATTTGCTGGATTCCAGGATACTAGTTTGACCTAGCCGGACGACCTAGTTCCCTCAGTTTTCGGGTTTCGGTCAAAACTACAAACTTATAGATCTATGTCTTATTGCACGCGGGGCAAAATTTCAGGTCATTCTGAGTTATGTAGACCAAGTTATGGTCATTTTACTATTGCTGGTCAAAATGCATCAAAATTGGTCACTATAGGTCATTTTAGGTCAATTTTGGTTCGGCCAGTTTTTGGATCCAAATATGTGCAAGCTGTTTGACTTCCTTATGGCCATTTCTGGGTTTTGGTGTCTTCATAAGACTTGTAAATATGGGTCTTAACTATTCATGGTCAAAATTTCAGGTCAATTGGACCTATTTTGAGTGAGTTATGTTCTAAAAACTAACTACTACCCAAATGGTCAATTTTCAGGCCATATTTGCACTTAATCCGGATTTGGTCATTTTTCAAGCTACCTTGCAAGCAGAATTTTGGCAATCTTTCTTCATGAAAGTTGGCAAATTTTGTGCCTAGTTTCACCTCCAATTGGTCTCATACCAATTGGAGCCACACACTTAAAGTTCTAGGCCCAAAACACAAACTGCCTTATTGCATTTTCTTCATACACATTAAGGATCTCTTTTAACACTTACCAAACTCAACATTCAAGCCAATTCTAGTTGTACCATAACCTAAACATAATTCACAACATATTATAGGTCATTTTGGCAGCTTACAGTTACATTCAATGTGCACCATTTAGTACAGAATTTTTTCAAACCCAATTTATAACAATTCAATCACCTAACCATAACACTTTTACATGTCCAACCTCACACCATCATACATACACTCAAACTGCCATAACCACTATCACAATTCAACATTAATATTCCATAATCCAAACATGAAATAACATCCTTATGGTTCACCCAACCATGCTGCCGATTCATGCATTACATTCTCATAATTTCCAAGCATTCAAATTTCAATACACATTCACATATACTAAGCATACATCACCCAAATAATTTCTTACACACATAAACATTTAATCAATCCTTTAATCCACCATTTACAAGCAAAAATAAACTGTCTTCAAGGTGTTTCCATGGCTGCCAAAAGTACACTTCCCCCTTTAAACATCAAACCTCAAAAATCTCTCCATAATTCAAACACCCATATCATCCTTACAAACTTTAATTAAACAGTAATCAGAAACACCAACTTACCTCTTGATTAGGCTTGTCAAATCTGCACCAAACTCCCTTAAATTTAGTATCTATTTCTTCCTTATGAGGTGGGGATCAAGATTAGTGAAGAAACTTTGGTGGTTGGAGGTGAGAATGGAGGAGATTAGGAAGCTTCATCAATTTCAGCCATGGAAGACTCTCAAGCTTTTCATTTCGGCCATGGTGTTTGAATGAAGAAAATAAAGGTGTTAGTGGGTTTACACCTGCCCACATAAGGTTAATTTAATCCCCAAAGTGCTCCACTCATCAATATTTAATGATTTAATAATTTAAAATTGTTAATTACCTAATTTGAACCCCATTTTTGCTATTTACATTAGGTACCACTAAATTAATTTTTCATTATATTTTCTAGATGTAATATTATTTATTTTTAATGGACATTTAGGTCAAAAGATAACTCGGGGTGTCAAATGACCACAATGCCTGTTCAAGTTACATTCTGATTTTTCTGTAACAGGGTTTTGTCAGTTTTCGATTTCTCACTTTTCTTTGTACTAATTATTTAATTTTTATTTAATATTTCTTATGGTATTTATACCTCAATAGGGGTCTATTTAAGTCCTAAAAATATTTTTCAGGGTTCCCCGTAGTCCAGGGCTAGTCAACGGTCCACGCCGTGACTTCCCGGTGCGGTCACCCATCGCTAGGGTTCTCGGCTTGCTTAACTTGATTACACTTCTTTGCTATTATTTTTCCTTTGTTTTTCTTGTATTTTCTTTTCTTGTATTTCATTATTTTATGTCTCCTCACTCATATCGAAGTGTAGTTCTAGGCATTCTAGCTGTCCGGACAACACTGGTCATTGGAACAGTAGAACGCACTACCAAACATAGGGGTGTTACATTGGCAGCCTATAATATCATGAATTTGTGTGTGAATATGAAGTTTATTAATGAAATATGATAGTGTGAAATTGTGGGCAGCATGTATAAGTGATATTGAAGTATGAGTATATTGAAGTGTATGTGTAATAGTGATATTGAGAAATGTTGAATTTTGGTGGAAGTGAATGTTGAGCTTGAATGGTGAATCGTGTGCATTGAGCACTTGAGTTTTCTGCCAAATATGCTTGCTGAAATTGTGTACAATACATATATATATATATATATATATATATATATATATATATATATATATATATATATATGGAAGTGCCATTGATTGAATATTAAAGTAATGAGTAGGAGAAGGAATATCAAATTGGAAGTGTAAGTGTTTTGTGCAGGTTGTGTATTGATGGTAGTACCTAAATTAGGTCATAAGTGCCAAATTGTGAACCCAATTGGCATGAGGCCAATGGAGGGTGAAACTAGACACCAAATATGCCAACTTTCATGTAGAAATGTTGCCTAAATTCTGCCTAGAAAGTGACTTGAAAAATGACTAAATCCAAATTAGTGACTTGAAAGCCTGAAAATTGACCATTTGAGCAGCAGTTAGTTTTTTTACCATAACTTACTCAAAATAGGTCTAATTGAACTGAAATTTTTACCATGAATAGTTTAGACATAGATATACAATTCACCAAAGCCCAGAAATGGCTAGAACCAAGCCAAATAGCTTGCACAAGTTCAGGTACCAAAACTAGCCGAACCAAAAGTGACCTAAAAATGACCTAAGCTCACCATTTTAGTGCATTTTGTCCAGTATTGGTAAATTGACCATATCTTGGTCTACATAACTCAGAATGACCTAAAATTTTTCCCTACGTGCAATAAGACATAGACCTACAAGTTTATAGTTTGGACCAAAACTCAAAAACTAAGGGAACTAGGTCAAAATAGTACACCGAAATCCGGTAAATTACAATAAAATGCAATACACTTGGAAATGAAATTGATAACATGTACCAACACTAAAAGGCTATAAAATGTAACATATTGGTAACATTAGAATTGACTCACTTAGAGTGCATCAAGGGTCAACATTATAGGTTGACTAATGAAATGAATTGAAGGGAATAGTACCAAGAAAATTTAAATATTTGATTTTATTGTTAGAAACAAATTCATTGAGTACTGAAATACTTTAAATTGTGTGTTTTAGTTGAAAATGATATTGAGAAGTATAAGGAACACTGAGTCAGGGCCAAGAGGCATTTATCAGAGGTCTGTGCACAATACTTTTTATATTCACTGCTTTTACCAAAAAATTTATTTGGAGAAATGAGTTATGAATAATTTTTTATTGTTTTAGCTTTAGGAATCTTAATTGGAAATTATTGTGTTGCCTACTTCGCAAATGGAAATTTTGAGATAAAATATGATTGTGGTTTGTATGAAATATTTAAATATTGTGATTTGGAATTGTTTTGATTCACACTTGGCATGACAATATTACTATGTTCCTCCTCCATTTATGGGGTGAGTGTGATTATATCCCTCCCTCTTTGACTTACTTATCTGAGGTGAGTGTGGATGAGTACTCATTATCTAGCTAGCTTCCTCCCTCATTGATTTTAATTAGTGGGGTGAGTGTACCTTGTCGTGATGTACACACGGCATGTTCGGAAAAGTTTGTGTGATGACCTAAATTGTGTTATCGATTGGCAACACTATGTTATTCAATTATTTGATCAAATTTGTGTTATATGAACTTTGAAAAATTATGAATTGTTTGGATTGTAAATTGTCAACAAAAGTTTTACATACCACATTTTAAATTGTTATTGTGCACCACTGAGTAAATTGTACTCAGCGATAGCTTTTTCATTGCTGTTGCAGGTAGACAGACGAACAGAGCAGCAGAGTAGGCTGCTTGTAGCACATTTTGAGATTTCGCCGGGTATATCGAGTATACCATATTGTGTAGTTTTTTGTTGTAATGTATGTGCACTGTATGTATATATTGTACTTAGTCTTGAGCAGTTGTAAGCTAAAATTGTAAACTATTTGGCCTATAAAAGTATTGTGATAAATTTATCTTATCTCAGTTTTTTGGAAACACTGAAAAATTGACTGTTGAACTGAGTTGATAATATTGAGAAATTTATTGTGTTGAACAAATTATTAGAGTTTGGGATTGAGGAATTATATATTTGAAGTGTTTTTTATAGGTTTTTGAAGAACTATTTTATTCAAAATACAGATGGCACTCTGCCAAAATTTTTACAGAAATTGTTAATACTTCAAATGTGTTATTTGGTTTCACTTCAGTTACAAAAAAAATGTTTTAACACCTGTCAATAGTGCTTACCACTATAAAAAGAAGTAAGAAAAGTTTTAAAATTCCTTGTAGTGTATTTAATGGGTTATTAGTAGACGAAGTTGGTAATTTATTAGGCATACTACGGGATCATGTTATGCTTTACGGAGAGGTAGGGTGTGACATTTCGAATGGCATGATATAACTATGTGTTTTTATGAAATTTGTTTTGAGACTTTCGAAACGAAATTGTTTGGATTAAAATTTTATAAGTCATGTTTTGAATTTATTGCTCATGTTCAGTTTAATTTTTGAAAAAGTATGATTTAAATTCCGAATAAAGAATTTTTTAGTATGTTGTGCACCACTGAGTCCTAATACTCAGCGATGGCTGTTATTGCTGTCGCAGATATAGAGACTAAAGGAGCAGCAGAGTGAGCTGCTGAAGATTGTGGAGCCACCTTCCCTGAAGTTTATCGGGTATATTTTATACCCTGATTGTAAAAAATTATTTTGATGTATGCAATGTATGTAAATGTAGGAAATGGTCATGAGCAGTTATATAAATTTTGGTTTGGATTTTTCCTGATGTAAATTTTTGGAATGATGTATATAAATTATTTTATTTTTAATGAAATATGAATGGAAATATTTTGTTTTAATTTGAATGAAATTAATTAGTAGTATTTTGATGACGTTGAAGTTTGGAATTTGAGAAATGATGTTGAAATTGGTTGGGATGGATGTTGAATTGATGAAGTTGCTGAGATAAATTATTGGAAGTGCTTTTTATAGGTATTTGAAGAACTATTTTCTCAAAATACAGACGGTACTCTGCCGAAATTTTTATAAAATTTACAGAAAAATAAAATGAGACAAAAATCTTAACTAGTTTTCAAACTCTAATTAAATGTTTTGATATCTATTAGAAAATGTGCACCACTTATAAAAAGTAAGAAAATTGTTTTAAAATCCCTTGTAGGGTACTTAATGAGTTATCGGTAGGTGAAGTTCAGTAGTTCATTAGGTATTCTACGGGATCATGTTATGCCTTACCGAGGGGTAAGGTGTGACATTAGTTCATCCCCTTTACAGGCTTCGCAATAGAAATAAATTGGAAAAAACTCCTTCATGCGTGGAATGAACTGGGTAGAATTGAACTGCCTCATTATTAAAGTGAGCAAGTAACTTGTACATCTAGTCACCCCCATTAAAGGTATGAATTGGTAATCTCCTGTTCCCAATATGAAGGGTTGACTCGAATTCCACGACTTTCTCTACCAATAATTTTGACTATTATAATTCAAAATAAGCTCTTGCCATTGTGATTCATTCTTCTCCCTTATTGCTATCTTCAACATCTTTTTAATGACAGGCTGATCAAAGTACTAAGTTAACCCTTTAGTCTCACGTGGGCAGAAATGGCTCAAGATCTAGAGATACAGTAGTTGAATACAACATTTTAAAGTTCCTTTACCCTTGTGTTGGCAATATGTCAGATCCAAAAAAGTTTCGACAATGATAGCACGGGCTGGATTGATGTCCTGCTTCTTAATTGCCCAAAATAGCTCCACCACATTCTGATTTACTATCTTCAGAGGCCCAGGCAACAAAACTAACCCATAAATACTCAAAGCAAGTGTTGGTAGAGCAACCTCCAACTTTCCATTCTGAATATGTTGGTCTAAAATTTTCTTGATATAGGTCCAAGATCACCCGTGGGAATTGCCTTTAATAGTTTCCTTAGCTTTTGCTTCTTCTGCTAAAACTCCTACTATACTGGAAAACCATTTCCACATCTGCCTATAGTCAAGATAAAAATAAACATGATTCTGAGCCACATAAAGGATCTTCAACAGTGACTGATACTCTTCTATCGTTGGTGTCATATCAATGTCATTAAAAGAGAAAACCTTATAAGTGGGATTCCATGTGGACAATAATGCCTTTTGAGCAGAACCTTATATCTTGACCCATAACGAAGAGGCAATTTTCCCATACTTCTTCTCAAACATTATTTGGATGTGTGGAGGAAGCAACCTCCAACAACTAAGCAAACTTTTAGAATTGGTTATTCTCACTTTAATCTTATTAGGATTGAATGGGGGTAGTGAGTGAGCTCATACTTTAATGTCCTCTTCTTCTGCTTGTAAGGATTTTGAATTTTGAATTAAACTACACCAATGTTGAGCATTTTGTTCTTACTTTATGATTTCCCCAACTAAACTGACTTGAATAAGCAAACTTTTAGAATTGGTTATTCTCACTTTAATCTTATTAGGATTGAATGGGGGTAGTGAGTGAGCTCATACTTTAATGTCCTCTTCTTTTGCTTGTAAGGATTTTGAATTTTGAATTAAACTACACCAATGTTGAGCATTTTGTTCTTACTTTATGATTTCCCCAGCTAAATTGACTTGAAAATGCCATCGGGACCTCTTTTACTTACCCTTTGCAAACAACCTATGCTTAAAAGAGAAAAATTTAATCAAATCATAAAAATGTAAATGTATAATTTAAGTAATTTCGAGTTATACTGTCAGAGTCAATAATGTCTAGGCATCTATCAAAGTAGGAAGATGTTTAGACTTCTTAAACAGTATAATTTGAAATTACTCTTTCTTAAAAAAAATGAAAGTGATTAAATGACAAAAAAAGGAAAAGGAAGAAGAAGTGTGTCCCCTTTGTCCTAGAAATGGGATAATCCTAACACCAGGTGGGTGCTACCTAATGGAATGGCTTTACCCTTAGGGATGGCTTGCTAAGGCTTTTTACTAATGTGATGGCTTAGCTTTAGGTCTCATTTACTAAGGTTTAAAGGTCCCCAAATTGTCGTACTATGAATAGTAAAGCCTCATTTCATTATTGTGGTACTAACGGGAAAATCCGTGGGCATCATAATGAATGAAACAAGTTCTAATTTGAGTGAAAGCCCTTGTGGATGCAAATGGGGAAACCCATGGCTACCACTACATAACTTCCTCCTATTTTCTAGAGAGTAAAATAAAGCTTAGGTATAGGGTTGAATTGTGTGAGGACATTGTGTAAGTATTAAGCATGTGTAGAGACATACCCACCTCTTCTTTATTCAAGGAAATTAAAATAACACTACTACAACATGCAAGAAAACACTTAAACAAGTCAAATGATTAAATAGCTAATAATAAAGGCAAAAGAATAGTAATATTTAAATTTACTAAATGTTAAGACCCTCGATATTTTATGAGTTAAATCCCATAATTATTAATTTAGAAGAGCACAAAGTTAAATCCACTTTTGCACCTCTAAACTAGAGTTTTAGGATATATGTCCCCAGTAAAGTCACCAAGCTGTCGTAAGGGTTTTGCGGTAGTGGGAAGTGAGGAGTTTCCACTTTAATTTTGAGGAAAATTCAAGAAAACCATTCATTGTTAAAAATAATTTTACCACTTCTAACATAGAGATTCTAGGTTCGGGGTCCGTATAAGTGTTGAAGGAGCGAAAGCGTGTAATTGGTGCATTGAATTTCAAAATTTTTCTTCTAGGGTTTCATGCATCATGCCACATCTCTTATGTGCCTAATTAATTTCAATGCTCAATTGCTTATTAAAACACTTTTAATATGTATGAGGACCTTCATTTGCCATTCAAGATTGTGAATTAACAAATTAATTCAATTAAATCCTAATTTAAAAAAGGAGTCTGGGCACCAACCTCTTTGATGCAGTATGGATGCAATTGACACCTTTAGAAAGCTCCTAGGACACTAAGTGTTGTCCCTCTAGCTTGTCTACACCAAGATCACCAATGGGCAGCCCCTAATTTTGCTTCTCAAGCCTTGCCAACCAATTATAATTTAGGGTTTTGCCTTTAGAAAGGTTATATGTGTGTATAGGACACTAGAAATAATTTCTAGCAATTTTAATTCAAAGGGAATGGAATGATTCTCTTTGAATTGATGAGAAAGCAAGAAGAGGAGAGGGAGAGACCTTTGTGCCATCTCATAAATGAGAGAAAGGAGAGGTGGCTAATTTTTCTTATAACTTCTCTTTATATACTTAGGTCAAATAATCACTTAAACCCTTTGCCACATGTGACCACCACATTGCATCTTCTTTTTAATTGAATTAATCTCATTAAGCTAAGTGTCAAAGCTAGACTTAATCTTGACTTTGATCATCTTGCATGATACGAAGACAAATGGCAAGTTTATATGGTGCCACGTGTCACCATCTCATGGTGCCACATGTCACCATCTCACAGTGCCACATGTCACCATGTGAAATGACCAAATTACCCTTATGTTTTAATTTTGAGTTCTCAACCCAAAATCATTATTTCTCCTCTTCTAATCAATTTATATCAAATATAAATTAATTAATTAATCTCCATTAATTAATTTCTCACAATTAAATTCATATTTAAACACTTTAAATATAAATTTAACTTTTACTATACATCCAATAACCTAGATTTGGTTTCAAGCCATGCTAGGGACTTTGTAACTGTATTGCAAACCAAACCTATTTAATTAATCAATTAAACTCTTTAATTAATCAATTAAATCACATTTAACTTGGTGATTAACTTGTGTATGTATGTGACACACTAGGCTCATCACTAATTAGCAATGAGATATGATATCAACTCTTAATATCATCAGAACTCTTTCTTACCATGAATGATTTCTCTAAATCATTTTTTGCATCACATAGACCATGGTTGACACCTAGCATAGCGTGTCATGGCCACTCAATCAGTAATAAGGAACACCTTAAATGAACATTTAATCATATGTTATCATGCACTAGAGTCTCTCTGTTACAAAATCCCAATTCAAGCTGGAGTCATAGTTAATGTCAAACCCCATTTGCTATGAACATTATGTTCTCTTTTAATTCTTATTCTTGATTAATTAGATTTTCTTGTCATAAACTCTTTTCTGACTAAATCTGTCTGTCCTGGCCAGGAACTTGAAACATCAAGAATAATTAAATGAACATGGGATTTTATCCCTATTTACTTAGGGTAACAGATTCCATCTTGATCAACACCTATCTCCATATAAAACTAGTAGGAGCCAACAAATGCCCATATACCCATACACAGTACAAGTATGAAAGCAGTATCAAACTCAAACTACCTATATACAAGATAACTATGTTATCTCAGGTCTAAAGATTATATACACTGATATGATATATGACAATGCATTGACAAGAGTAAACTCCATGTGCTTGTTATATGCGCCACTGGTTCGGCCTACTTATCATGTATAAGTGCCTATCATGTTTGTTATGTGGCATGAGACTCACCACTTCATCTAATTTATATCTCATATAAATACCTTGAGAACAAATATGATTATAATCTTTCTAGATAAGTCATGTCCTGTGTGAAGTATTCTCGATTGTGAATCAATTTATAATACTTTGTGCTAGAAATACTATCACTCATATTCTTAACAACTTAAGAATAGAATTTCTAACAAAATATCAATGAACCTTTTCTATTATACATAAATAAATTATGTAAACAGAAAAGTGAAATTGCATTTTATTAATAAAATATGCACAAGATATATACTAAATGATATGCTCTAGGGCATACTACTAACAATCTCCTACTAGCACTAGAGCCATTCATTACAATATCTTATACCCATCTTCTCAAGATATCGGTCTAACTGAGTTTGTGGCATAGGTTTTGTGAATGGATCAGCTAGATTTTTAGCTGATGCTATTTTCTACATGGCTACATCGCCTCGCCCAACTATCTCTCTGATAATGTGGTAGCGCCTTTCTATGTGTTTGGATTTCTGGTGAGACTGGTGTTTCTTAGCCTGTATTACCGCTCCATTTTTGTCACAATAGAGAGGAACTACTGACACAATGGAAGGAACTACTGCAAGTTCTGTCACGAACTTTTTTATCCAAACATCCTCTTTTGTAGCATCTAATGCAGCAATATACTCAGCCTCTGTAGTGGAATCAGTAATTGTACTCTATTTGAAACTTTTCCAATTGACTGCACCTCCATTACAAATGAACACAAACCCAGAGGTAGACTTTCTATCATCGATATCTGATTTAAAATCAGAATCAGTATAACCATCCAATTGCAAGTCACCACCTCCGTAAATCAAGAATAAATCCTTAGTTCTTCTTAAGTACTTAAGGATATTCTTGATAGCTATCCAGTGTTCCAAACTTGGATTGGATTGAAACCTGCTAGTCAAACTAACAGCATGTGCAATATCCAGCCTAGTACACATCATTACATATATCAAACTTCCAATAGCTGAAGTATATGGAATCCTGGCTATTTTATCTTTTTCTTCAGGTGTTTTTAGAGACATCTCTTTAGAAAGGAGGATACCATGTCTTACTGGTAACAATCCTCTCCTGGAATCAAGCATTTTAAACCTCTTTAACACCTTTTCCAAGTATAGACTTTGGGATAAACTGATTATTCTTTTCGCTCTATCTCTATAAATGCGAATTCTAAGAATATAGGTTGCCTCCCCTAAGTCTTTTATGGAGAATGTATTTGACAACCATAGTTTTACAGTTGTCAACATACCTATATCATTACCTATCAACAGAATATCATCCACATATAAGACAAGGAAAATGATAGCACTATCACTAACCTTCTTATATACATAGCTCATCCACATTTTTTATAAAACTAAATGACTTAATGGCTTCATCAAAATGGATGTTCCAACTCCTCGAAGCTTGTTTTAACCCATAAATGGATCACTTTAGCTTGCACACCTTTGAACTATCTTGGGATTCAAACCCCTAGGTTGTTCCATAAAAATGTTTTCATCAATGTATCCATTGAGAATGTCACACCTTATCCCTCTGCAAGGCATAACATGATCCTGTAGTATATTCAATGAATAACTGAACTTCGCCTACCGATAACTCATTAAATACACTACAAAGGATTTTAAAAACAATTTTATCTGCTTTGAAGGTGGTGAGTACTTTTGCAAGGTGTTAAAAACTTTTATTTGAAGTATAAAAGAAAAGTAAAAATTTTCACTATTTTTATTTTTTTGCAAATTTTGTAAAAATTTCAGCAGAGTGCCATATATAATTGAGAAAAACCAAAAATTTTAAAACTTGTAATGTCACACCCTATTCCTCCATAAGATGTAACATGATTCCGTAGTACACCTAATGAATTATCGTACTTCACCTACTGGTAACCCATTAAATGTACTACAAGGGATTTTAACTAAACTTTTGTGAAATTTAAATCACTGATTAAAATTTGGTGTTATAAAATTTTACAAAATTTCGGCAGAGTGCCGGCTGTATTTTGAGAAAACAGTTCTTTAAAACCTGCAAAGAAACACACTTCCAATATGATTTTTCAAATATAACTCCAATAAACTTCATTTCATCTCACAATTCAATCTCAATAATCAAATCAATTTATTTTCAAACCAATCTTATAAAAAAAGAAACATTTCATTGGTTACACGGCTCAAAAATTAATATTACAAAACTATACAGGTAAATGAAATCTCAAATTTACATTACAATAATTTACATTTAATTACAAAGCAAAATATTTTACAAGAGTTTTTATACAACTGCTCAAATAATTTACATACATATTATTACATGCATACATCAAACTTATGTACATGGGTATACCTATGATATACCTGGAGCTGATCTGAATGTGTCTTCAAAGAAGCTTACTCAACTACTCTATGCTCTTTTCACCTGCGACAGCATACAAAGCTATCGCTGAGTGGTGAACTCAGTGGTGGATAACTATAATTTAAAATCTAGTACCATATATATGTTAACAGAATTATAACAAATAATTTAGAAATCTTGAACTTCATAAAAATTCCAAATGTCAAAATAATCGTTGCCAATAATATAATCATTTGTTAAAATAACCTTGATCAAGAATTTCAATTTGTCAAATTACAATTGAGCAATTAAAGTAATTCCAGCAATTTATGGAAATAAATATTAATTTCAATAAAATCAAGTATGCATATATCCCATTTGAAATCAAAATTCTTTGTGTAACACCCTCCCGGTAGCAACTCCGTACATTCTGCTGTTCCGGTGACCAATGTCGGTCCGGACAGCTAGAACGTCCGAAAAAATATTTAAACTAAAGTGAGGAACCATAATTAACTCAAATATTAATAAGAAAAATTTAGTAAAAATTTTAGAAATAAAATACAACTAAGTTAAATGAGCCGGTGCCCAAGCGATGGGTAACCCAGGGGGAAGTTGCGGTTCTCGCAACTAGGAGCCTTAGACCAAAGGGAAAATTCATAAAATAATTTTTGGGACTCCAGAGAAGGGTCATTGAGGTTCCTATGGCATTAGAATGCCAAGAAAATATTTAGAAAAATTTTTCAATTGGTACAGACAATTTTGACCCGTTAAGCCAAACGTAGGGCATTTTGGTCATTTCGCCTTCAGAGGTGATTTTTGGCCAACTTGTCCAGTTGAGTAAATAATTATTATGATCTAAAATATGAATAAATATTGCTAAAAATTTCATTAAAAATGAGTAGTAAAGAAAAGAAAAGAAATGAAGGTAAATTTGATTTATTAAGTAAGCATGAGGTCATCAATAAAACTCTAAACCAATCATAAAGTAACAAGGTTCATTGTAAAAGTTAAAAAGGGATTTAATTAACCTAAATTCTGCTCCTTCTTCCTTATTTCTCACCATGGCCGAACTCCCTTATCACCCATGCTCCTTCATTTTTGGTTCTTAAAAGCTTCAATTTCCATGCTTTCCTCACCTCAAAACCCTAAGTCACCTTCACTAAAACTTATCCACACACCCTAAGAAAGCTCTAGGCAGCCAAAAAGAGGAGAAATTTTAGAGTTTTCACAAGTTCAATAAGTTGAGCAAAGAGGTTAGTGCCTATTTATATTTATACTTCTTTTATTCCATATTAAGGACTTAAAATAAGTAAGGAATTGTGAATTAAATGAATGAAATTTATGTATATGTACTCCTTGAATTTCGGCAGCCCTAAGAAAGGGATAAGAGTGATTGTTTTGATGGACTTAGAGTGGACTAAAGATGATGTTTAAGGTATATATACACATGTATAATGAATTGGTGTGCTAACTAGGGTAATTGGTGTAAACCTTGAATTTGAGCTAGGGTTTGGGAGTGAAAATTGGACTTGGATTATGAAGTTATTAAAGTACATTCTAATGGTCAATTAGTGACCATTTGGGGTAAGTTGACCATAATTTGGAGTGAGCTATAGCATGGCAAACTGAAATGGGTAGGCTGCCTAGTGACAGCAGCAAGGAGGCTGTGAGTCCAGCCTGTTTGGACTGCCATATCTTTGGCTGTGTAGGTTCAATTGGTGTTTGGCCAATTGGACATGAAACTAGACTTATAATGGCACAATTTTTCTGAAGAAACCATGCCCAAAAGACCAAAGCAAGTGGACCAAAAGTTGGCCCCAATCCGGATACCCTGCAAGCAAATTCTGCAGAATGACTAACTGTTCATTTGGCCATAACTCACTGTAGAATGGTCCATTTGACCTGAAAGTTTTACAGCAACAAGATGAGATATAGGCAAACAACTTTCATGAAGAAACCTACCCCAAATTATGGCCAGAACCCATCCAACAAGGCATTGGCACTCACTGTTCACTGCATTGTAGATATGGTCAATTCTGCAGTTTTGCCATCCGGCCAGCTGTGGTTTTTTGACCATATCTGGAGCTACAAAACTCCAAATGGAGTGATACAAAAAAGGAAATTCAACTAGACAAAATAAGGAACAACTTTCATGTTTACCATTTTCTCAAATTCCCACTGCAACAGTGCCTAATGGAACAGTAAATTTGGGTTACAAAACAGAAAATTTTGCTTCCCTTGGTTTAAGCTTAGAAATGGTATTAATGCTTAATGCCAACAAGTTTTCAATGCAAAATGTGGTATGTTGGGAGTGTCAAAACCAATGTACCTATTTTCTATCCAAAAGTCAACATTTTTGTTGACCAATGAGGTGAATAGTGACACCAAAACTTGAAATTCAAAAATTGAAGAATTTAAAAGTATCAAATGCCCTAGTATACCTAACAAGATTAGTTTGGATAGTTTGGCACACCAATAGGGTTCAGTTAGCAGTACTGCACATGGCACTATGCCATTCTGTGATTTTATGGCTTTTAGCCATTTTGATATTGTGTTGAGACTTGGCCTCGTGCCTAATATTATTCTGACATTGTTAGCCGCTATTTGCACACCGGGAGATACATATGTGACCAATGGTGTGATGGCCCGAGGTACTTGATACCTAGTGCCAGTTTACCCGTTTATCCAGTCCAGTCGTCCAGTATAGGTTACTTGGGCAACCTAATGAATGAAAATGGACAAAGTTAAAGAAATGAATGAATATAACAAATACAAAACAAATAAGACATATACATTCAATACATATTTATTTTCTGCTATTTTCTTTTATTTTATTATTGCACCACTAAGCATCAATGCTTAGCGAGTTGCTTTTGCCACGCGTAGGTTCTGGAGATACTGATCGTGAGCCCAGTAGACCGCAGACTGGGTGAGTCCATCCTGTAGCTCTGCATAGTGTCCGTGTCACCTCACCCTCCACAGTGCATTGGTAGGACACTAGGTTTCATTTTGGTATTTTGTAACTAACTTTTATTTTCTCATATGTAATTAAACTTATGAAATGTATTTTGATGTTTATGTAAATAATGAGAATTGTGTTTGTGAATGGAAAAGTGAATGTTATCTGTGATTTATACATGATTATCACATGAGATGAATGATTGAGAAATGAAATTGAAAAATGTTGAGATTTTGATATTGGAGTTTAAGAGTAATGAGATATGAATATTGAAAGTGTTTTTCACAGGTTCAGAAGAACTGTTTTCTCCATTTTTAGCCGGTACTCTGCCGGATTTTCTTTAAAATTTTCGGAACCTCAAATAAATTATAATTTCAATAAATGACTTAAATGAATTATATTTCACAAGTTATATTCAAAACTATGATAAAAATTAATTAAGATAAAATAGAGTGTTTCGATACACCGTGTGACATATCTTACTCGGATACACTGTAGACGGGTAAGGGGTGTCACACTTTGCGATTCAAAAGCCATTCTTTATCTCACTAACTATGCAAGACTAATCCGAAAAGGCCATCTTCGGGGTGATTCTAACTCCCTATGGTCGAGGAGGTCGAATCATCTTGCACAGTAAACACCACAATAATGAAACTTCTGAAAGGGCCATAACAAATAAAAACTTAGATCTAACCTCTAATAAGAGGAGAATCTAAGCCTATGCACGTACCATGGTAATCAAAACAAAGATAACTTCATCGTCTCCTCAACAAATGAGAGAGACGGGTAATAACCTAGTCAAGCATCTATAGTGAGATATAAAACAATATCATCAATCTCTTTGTCTTTTTTGTGAGCATAAATCACAATAAAATTCGATTCAAAGTCAATTCCAATATCCAATAATTTTTATGCTCATCACAATTCAAAACATAAATTTGTATTTTTCCATGCAAATTGCCCATCACAATTCAAAACATATTCTATCAAAATTTTCCAAAATAAAATTTATTCAATCCATAACAATGCTTAATACTTGTTAAAATACCATTTCACAAAGCTAAATTCATACATACTATAACAATTTCAATAACCATTGAATTAAATCCAATACTTGATAAACATAATACATAAGGAAAATACATCATTTATTCATATGAAATTTTCAGAACAAAATCAATTAAAAACTAGTTGTGCACAAATCTCTGATGAGTCACCTCTTGGCCTTGACTTAGTGGGTCTTTTCCCTTCCCAGTGTCTTTTCTAACTGAAACACACAATTTAAAGTATTTCAGTACTTATTTAAATTATTTCTAATAATAAGGTTCAATAATTAAATTTTATTAATACTATTTCTTTCAATAGTTAACCTATAATTTGACCTTTAATGCACATTAGGTGAATTAGTTTTAATGTCACTAATATGTTCCATTTTTAATTCCTCACATGTTGACATATGTTGCAAATTTCATTTCAAAGCTTATTGCATTTTATTGTAATTATTCAGATTTCATGGCTAATGTTTATTGTCTATTGGACCAAGCTACAGTGTAAATTTAATAGATTTCTCTTCATAAAATTGTTTCTCATTGTTTCTTCTTTAATTTCCTTTTTGAATAATGTCATTTGGATTTTTATAACTCAAGTTATGGTCAATTGACCATAACTAGGTCAATTCTGAATTTTGGTTTCCTTACTAGGCAGTTTTAGTATTACACTTTGCCAATTTTTTTTGGGAAGGTTGCTGCCATATTTAGCTCTATTACTCCCCATAGGATATGTTACCCTATGTCTTATGGTCACTAAAAAATTTTTATTGTAATTTTTCAAGTCTTGTAGAGTTACTCATGGTCAAGTTATTGAACTGGACTCAATGGTCTTGTAGTGATAGGATGTTCAACAAGGGCAGTAGATTTGACCCAACATTTGAGCTTCTTACATTCATAAGGTGAGGGAGAGGTCTAAAACAAAGTTGAAGGTATATTTTTTAGCTTTCCAGAATGGTATAGCTCATTTTGTTTGAGTGGGAGTTATACTTAAAACACTTTGCTGGAGTTAATGGTCATTTGAACCATTTCCAAATTTGGTATGCCAACTTAATCAAGTTAATTGACTTAGTTCCCTAAATTTCTGGATTTTGGTCAAAATATCATTATTGTAGGCCTATGTCTTAGAGAAAATTTAGCACTGGTTTTAGGGCATTTGGAGTTATATGGACCAAGTTATGGTCATTTTACTATTGCTGATCAAGTTGCACTTATAATGCAAAGTTTAGGTCAACGTCAATTCGGCCAGTTTTTGTAACCCAACTTTTGCAAGCATTTTGACTTGGTTATGATCATTTCTAGGCTTTGCTGTCTTCATAAGAGTTGTAGCTCTATGTCTAAACTTTCCATGGTATAAATTTCAGGTCATTTGGACCTGTTTCGAGTGAGTTATGGCCAAAAGTTCATATGGTCAAAATTCTGGGTTTTCATGTCATGCAATTCCGGATTTGGTCATTCTTTTAGGTCACTTATAGGCAGAATTTGGACAAGTTCTCTACATGAAAGTTGGTCTATATTGAGTCTAGTTTTACCTCTAATTGGACTCATACCAATTGGAGTCACAACTTTACACTTATAACCTAATTTATACACTGCCAACAATCACAACCTGCATAAGAGAATTTACACTTCCAATTTGGCAATCCTCCTCCTCCCAATACTTCAATATTCATTCTTGGCACTTCTATATTTATTCAACACAATTCCATCAAAGTAAATTGGGTAGAATACTCAAATAATATTGGCTCCCATGGCTGCCTAAAATTGGGCAGTCCAATAACTCAATAATTCCATCAATTTTCATCACCAATCAACTCATCTCAAGCTAAACATAAACTTTACTTAAACAAGGGAAGAAAATGGGCACTTACCTCAACTTGTGCTTCACAAATCCATGGAATTTCCTCTCCTTTTTGCTGTCTTTATGTTGCCCATGGTGTGTAGACAAGATTTAGTGAAGACACTTAGGGAGAAAGTGACTTGATCATGGGTAGATTGAAGCTTCTTTCATGGCCAGCTATGGAGGAACCTTAAAGAATTTGAGAGAAATGGAATTCTGCTATAAGGTGAGGAAGATGAAGATGAGTGTGTTAGTAGGATATGCTTACCACTTGGCCTTTTAGACCTCCACTTAATAAATTAAATGTTACTTAAATAATTAAGTTTCCATTATTTGCAATTTACACCCCATAATTTCTCTTAATCCCACTTCATTCCAATTTCAATTTTTCATGTAATTTCCAAACTTTAACACTACTTTATTTTCATGGACATTGAGGTCAAAAGTCATCTCTGGATGTCAATTGACCAAAATGCCCCTATTCGGGTTATATTCCTGATTTTTCGATAACACCGATTTTTATTTGTTTCTTGAATTTTTGTTTTTCTTTGTACTAATTTATTAATTTTTCTTCGACATTTCTAATGTCAATTATACTTCAATAAGTCTTTAATTATGTCTCGAAACTTAATTCCGAGGGTTCCTCGCAGTTTTGAGGTTGACTATTGCTTGCACCGTAACTTTCCCGTGCGGTTACCCATCGCTGCAGTGCTGGCTCGTTTAACTTAGTTTCATTTTTCTCTCTTTTATTTTTCTTGTAATTTTTTTTATTTATTTCATCATTTTATGCTTGTTTATTATCACTGAAGTGTAGTCCCAAATATCTTGACTTGTCCGGATAGACATTAGGTCACTAGAGTAGCAGAATGTACAAACTACGTAAAGTGAGGGCTTTAAAATTCTTCCCCTCCAAATAAAAATTTCATCCTCGAAATTTACCGGATGTATCTGTTACTTCCTTACTTCTTCATTTCCTTGTGTTGTTTCATTAATTTTTAGGTTTGGCTTCTCTCTAGCCTTCACGGCATACACCTATGGTGTCACCCTGACTTTGGGCCTTTTGACCGTCTCAGAAATAAGCTTCTGTGAAATCTCAATCATCTCTGCTCTAACTGTACCTCACTGGATACTGTGTCCCACCATTGATACGCATCATGTTGGAGTAGAGACATAGCACCCTCCAGGTTCTGTTCTGACCAATTCTCATACTTACTTTCCTATTTACTTCTCTTTCCATTCCACAACTTAACTTTAATTAGTTCATTTCTCGGTCTTATCTTCTTCCTTGACTCGACTGCCGAGTCAAAATTTAGCACCTCTTATTATTCCTAATAAATCCGCTATACTTCACTATTACTTTGATTTGGTTCTCTAACCATTCTAGTCAGCACTTTTACTAATATTCGTAATATTTCTTTGTTACATTTGAACCAACTATTTAAATTTTCATTTCCACAACTCTTTTATCTATCAATATTCTATAACTTACTTTCTTTTGCACTAAACTATAACATTTTGATATCCTAACTTTTGAGTTTTAAATCCTTAAGTAGGATTTCCCAACTCATTTCTAACAATAAAATTATGTCCTGGCATAACTATACCAAAACAGATGCCGTTGGCAATTATTCTCATCTTGGTGTACTATCGAGTAGTACGTAGCTCTACACAATAATCTCAAGTCAGTACTGTAATCTGTAGCTTACAGTACAAACATCAAGTGTCACGACCCAACCTATGGGCCGGACCGGCACTAGGACCTGGGCCAGCCTAAAGCCCCCGAGGCCCGTAGTAAGCCCAACTATTCACTTAACCCAACTCTAAGGCCCATTTGGGCCCAATTTCAAGAAATCAACCGGACAGAGTCCGGCCATAAAATGGACCTACCAACGGGGAGTTTTGACTCACCCGACCTGTAAACACAATAAATACTCAATTGGGGAGCTCAGCTCACCCTCCATATACTCATCAGCATAAAAATAAATGGGAGCTCAGCTCCCTCATCCAATCCATCAAACATACATAGGATATTAAGTTTACAGGTCCAAAATAACAATTTAGTTTACAGACCCAAATCAGATCAACATTTCTAACACATGCGGAAATTCTAGGAGTAAATAAAATTACACAAATATTGATAAACAACCTGCGAAGGAGAAAAGCAGGTTAACCGCAATAAAATCCTCCTGTAGCCTGAAAAATATTGAACAGGAGTGAGCGTTCGACTCAGAGAGTAAAATATCAATTTTAACCATAATCTCTATAACTATCTAAAACTAATGCACCCTGTAGAGTGAAATGCAACATCAACAACATTTTCACATCATAACATCAAAAAGGTAATTTGGAGCACTCACACACCCTGTAGTATCAGTCATAATATATGGGAGCTGATCCCCTATACAGCTCTTTTAAATCCAACCTGGTGCCAGCGAAGAACTCAAGCCGGACTTTCGCTTAATAAACCAAATCGGGGTCCCAGCGAAGAACTCAAGCCGTGACTACCCCCGAAGGATCGGGTCCGAACGAAGATCTCAAGCCGTGACTACCCATCCTATCCATGGTCCACACCACATCACACGCACGCCAACACACGCACACTGCTCCAAATTACCACAACAACATCTATGGCACTTTAACAGTTATGAATGCAACATAAATCGTGCCTAGAGTTTAACTACATAAATATATGCATATAAGTGATGCATGAGCATGCTTTAACATATAATAATATCGAAATTACAATTAAAATTAATATTTTACTCACAAACTTGATTGGTCACTGAAGGCGGCGGAGGAAGAAGGTCAGTCCACTCACGACAATTACATTACAATTTTTAATATAAATGACTCGTACGATCAAGAAAAGACCAATACGTCCTAAGTCGTACCAAAATCCTAGAGTCTCCCTATACCGAGGACCTACCCAACCTGCAAAAGGGCTCAAAACACACTTCTATATTCACAATCCATATATCCACAACTCAATCACATCACACAGCCCCTCCTGGGCCTATCAAATCATTCATCCATCACAATATGTAAAATTTCAATTTAGTCCTTATAATTGATCATTTTTGCAAAAACTACCCAAACAAGCTTTAAAAATTCTAAAACTTTGCCCTGCGGTCCTTAGCAATATTACTAGGCTATTGCAAAAAGAATCATAATTTTCTGAGCTACCACGAATATTTTATGGATTTTTAATCCTATTTAAGCATTAGAAAATTACGAAAAACAAGGTTCAGGTTGACCTTTGCCAATTCCGACTTTAGGGACGCGCTTGAGACATCTGACAATGGGGGGGTAGCCAAAACCTTGGTCCAATTCGGAGACTTTTCGCAATCAGGTCATGCGCCCGAAATTTGCGCATCTTGGCCAATCGTCGAATTTCCGCGAATTGAGGATACCTACACGAAGCCCACAACACGGGGGTTAGTATATAAATTTTTCAGAATTTTCTAAGCTCATTTAATGCTCGAAAAAGACACTGCAAAGTTTCATGGGACCCACCGAAAAACGGTGTCAGAAAAATTTGAAATTTATGTCGCCATGAAGCTCTCGACGAGTGGAGCGCTCTGGTACTCTCGGTTTTCTCGTGGGATTCACGGTTTGTGAGAAATCTAGCTCGAAAGTCAAAATGGGCTAAAACTTCCCGGGCAAAAATTGGACAACCCGCTCAATGGATTTCGGTGTTCTTGGTGTCTATGGAAAGCTCTCATCGAGTAGATGATTTTAGACACAAGACCTGGTCCAATTGGTGGCCAGATCGGCCGGCTTTTGGCCGGGGAAGTCGAAGAGTCGCGCGGGCAGGGGAGGGCGTTTGCGCGCGTTTTCCGGTAGTTCGAGGCGACGGCCGGTGGGCTAGAATGGCTGGTGGTCGACGCCGGTGAGCTGGGGTGGCAGAGGGAGGTGGCTGGCCGGCGGCAAGGGCAGGAGGAGAGAGAAATGAAAGAAAAAATGGGAGGAGGTCGGGACACGCGGAAGAAAAGTGAAGAAGAAAAAGGGAGCCGGTCCGATTCGACCGGTCCGATTCGATCCGGTTCGATTCGAGTGGTCCGATTCAGGATACAAAATTTTGAATTTTTACTCTGCCTCGGGACCGCAAACAAGGTCCAAAAATTCTGAAAAAATTCCAGAAAACTCAAAAAAATACGTAGATTCCAAATATATTTTTAGTTTTGCCACGTGGTCTTTAAATTAATTTTTAAAAATCACCAAAGTTTATATTTTCGGAAAATCGAACCCGATTTTTAAAATCCGAAAAATCTCAAAAAAATTCCTACCAAAAAAATGCTCATAAAATAATAAAATTTAAAATTTTTGGGTGTTACATTCTTCCCCCCTTATAGAAAATTCGTCCTCGAATTTTACACATGGCAGAATAAAGCACATGATTATACATTGAATAGATAAGGGTACTTGCTACACATGTCCCGTTCTGACTCCCAGGTGCACTCTTCCACTGACTGACTCCTCCACAAAACCTTAACCATAGGGATCTGTTTTGATCTTAGTTGTCTCACTTGGTAGTCCACTATGGCTACAGGTTGCTCCTCAAACGTCAAGTTCTCTTTTAGCTCTATTACATCTGGTTGTAGTACATGAGAAGGATCTGGAATGTATTTCCTGAGCATGGAGATGTGAAATACGGGATGAATGTGAGAAAGGTTGGGTGGTAGCTCCAACCGATAGACAACTGCTCCAACTCTATCCGTAACCTCAAAAGGTCCGATATACCGAGGTGCCAACTTGCCCTTCTTTCCAAATCTCATGACTCCTTCATTGGAGAAACCTTCAGAATATATACGCCTACTACAAACTCCACATCCTCCGTCTGGGTGCATAACTCTTACGCCTCTTGAAAGTGTTTTCAATCGTTCTGATTAAGGGAACCATCTCGATGTGTCTTGCACTAGGTCTACATCATGCACCTTCGCTTCCCCATTTCTGTCCAACACGGAGGAGACCTACACTTTCTTCCATATAGTGCCTCATAGGGTGCCATCCCTATCTTTGGAATAATGCGTTGTTGTAGGCAAACTCCACCAATGCTAGTGATCATCCCATTGACCTCCAAAATCCAAAACACTCATGCGAAGCATGTCTTCCGATGTTTGGATTGTCCTTCAGGCTGTCAGTGCATGCGAGGGTGGAAGCGTCTTGAAGTTCAACTGTGTGCCAAGTGCCTCCTGCAACTTTCTCCAAAACCGAGAAGTGAACTGGGGCCCTCTGTCAGATATTATGGAAGCCGGAACTCCATGCAATCTGACTATTTCTCGAATGTAGAGCCGGGCATACTGTGCCACAGAATATGTAGTCTTCACAGGCAAGAAGTGAGCTGATTTGGTTAAGCGGTCTACAATTACCCATATGGAATCATATCCTCGCGTGGTACAAGGCAACCCGATCCATAAAATCCATGGTGATCATTTCCCACTTCCATTCTGGGATAGGGAGCTCCTGCAGCTTCCCAGACGGTCTCTGGTGTTCAAACTTCACCTTTTGACAAGTCAAGCACTTGGACACAAAGTCTGCTATGTCTCTCTTCATGCCATTCCACCAATAGCTATTCTTCACATCATGGTACATCTTGGTGGAGCCTGGGTGGACAACATGCGATGTATAGTGTGCCTCTCGCATGATTTCGTCTTTGAGATTGTCCACATCGGGCACACATATCCTAGAACCTTGCACTAGGGCGCCATCATTGGCAAATCCAAACTCACCACCTTCACCTTGCTGTACTCTTTCTATGATCTTCATCAATTGTTGGTCTCTGTGCTGGGAAACTCTAACTCTGTCTCTCAAGTCTGGCCTCACTGAAAAATGAGCCAACAACACCCCCTCATCTGAAAGATCTAGGATTAAACCTTGATCCATCAACTCATGTGCCTCCTGACTCAATGGTCTCTTTTCTGCTGAAATGTGCTAAAGCGCGGAAGATTTTCTGCTCAAAGCATCTGCCACTACATTGGCCTTCCCAGGGTGGTACTGGATGGTGCAATCATAGTCTTTCAAAAGCTCCATCCATCTCCTCTGTCTCAAGTGTAAGTCCCTATGTTGGAAGATGTACTTCAAACTCTTATGGTCGGTGTATATTTCGCACACTTCACCATACAGGTAGTGTCTCCAGATTTTTAGTGCAAAGATTACAGCCGCCATTTCCAAATCATGGGTGGGGTAGTTTTGCTCATGCCTCTTCAGCTGTCTTGAAGTATAAGCCACTACTTTTCCATTCTGCATCAAAACACACCCTAAGCCAACTCTGGAGGCGTCACAATACACGGTGTATCCTTCACCACTCTTAGGTAGTGTCAACACAGGGGTAGTGGTTAGACACTCCTTAAGCTTCTAGAAACTTTCCTCACAGTCATCTGTCCAAATGAATGGAAAATTCTTCCGGGTTAACTTAGTTAGCGGAGCTGCTATCCTGGAAAAATCTGTACAAAAGCCTATAGTGGCAGCTAGACCAGAAAACTTCGCACCTCGGTGGTATTTGTAGGCCTAAGCCAATCGATTCTGACTTCAATTTTCTTGGGATCCACTTGAATGCGTCACTAGAAACCACGTGTCCCAAGAATGAGATGCTTTCTAGCCAAAATTCACATTTTGAAAATTTGGCATATAGCTGGTGCTCCCTCAAAGTCTGCAACACCATTCTCAAGTGCCACACGTGTTCTCCCTCGGTCCGAGAGTATACCAAAATGTCATCTATGAATACGATGACAAAACGGTCCAAAAATGGCTTGAACACCCGGTTCATCAAGTCCATGAAGGCTGCTGGTGCATTAATGAGTCCAAAAGACATCTCCAAGAACTCATAATGACCATATCTTGTCTGAATGCCGTTTTGGACACGTCCTCATTCTGATTCTCAAGCGATGGTAGCCTGATCGCAGTCTATCTTGGAAAGAATCTAGCTCCTTGGAGTGATCAAGCAGATCATCGATCAGGAAGTGGATACTTGTTCTTCACGATCACCTTGTTCGGTATGCATAGTCAACACACAACCTCAATGACCCATCTTTCTTTCTTACAAATAGCACAGGAGCGCCCCAGGGTGAAGTGCTCGGGCATATGAAACCCTTGTCCAAAAGCTCCTGTAGTTGCTCCTTCAGCTCTTTCAATTCTGCTGGTGCCATCCTGTAAGGTGGCATTGAAATGGGGTTTTTACCTGGAACAACATCAATGCAGAACTCTATTTCCCTTTCTAGTGGCAACCCTGGAAGCTCTTCAGGGAAGACATCCATAAATTCTCTAACAACAGGAACATTTTCCATGCTAACACCTTCTACAAATGTATCTCTCACCAATGCCAAATACCCTTGGCATCCACGCCTCAACATTTTTCTAGCACTAATTGCTGACACCAAGTTATATGGAGCCACGCTCCTGTCACCATCAAAGCTAAACTCTTCCACACCAGGTTTGTGGAAATGCACCTTTTTGTTCCTGCAGTCTAAAGTGGCATAATAAGTTGCCAACCAGTCCATCCCCAAAATTACATCCAAATCAATCACTGGTAGAGGAACTAAGTCTGCGAGGAGGATCTTTCCATCCACTACTACTGGGCTACCCGGAAAAACCATATCTACATTTATTTTGTCACTAAGTGGGGTAGCTACAGACAAAGGGCATTCTAAAGTGGTAGGGTTTCTACCCAATCTCATGGAAAACACAGGGGAGACAAATGAGTGCGTAGCACCCGGATCTATCAAAACACGAGCCTCATTGGAACAGACCTGGAAGAATACACCGCCATTGCATTTGAAGCTTGGGCATCCTGGTGGGTCAAGGTGAAAACCGAGCTTGACCCCTACCAGTGGCGAGAACCACGATCGACTTCTACCTCTGATCTACCTCCAAATCCACGTCCCCCTTGTCCTCGGCCCTGTTGGCCATCGGCCCACTGCCATGCTTTGAAGCACCGGATACAATGACGAGGAACATTCACAGAGAACCACCTGTAACCCCATCGTGGCTCATTGAACACGGGGCATTCCCTAGTAAAGTGACCTGGTTGGCCACACACAAGCATACTCCTGAACCCATCAAACAAGGTCCTGAATGTCCTCTTCCACACTGTGCACAAGGTGCTAAGGAAGATCCTGAACCAGACCCAGAACTGCTGTACCCTGAACTGTGACCACTGCTGGATCCGTATCCAGGTCTGAACCCTCGAGGTTTGTGTCTAAAACCACTCTTCTTGTTCCTACTTTTTCCTCTGTAATTACTCTGGCCACCAGCATGCGGAGTACCCATTTGGGAACACACGAAGAACCCTCGCTCTGTTTTCTTTGCTCTTCCATTTGTCATCCGCGACATAGCTAATCTCTGTCTGGCTCGATCAACTACCACATCAAATGACTGATCAGACATCATGGCCAGGTTTGCATACCTTCTGTCAAGCCCCTTTAGGAATCTCTTCACCTTCATAGTCTCTGTAGCTACTGCTGTAGGGGCATATCTGCTCAATTCCAGAAATTCTGTAGCATATTCATCTACAGACCTGCCATTCTGTCTTAAGGCCTCAAAGGCCCACTGCTTTTGATCCCTGAAGCTTTCTGGCACAAACCGATTGATGAACAGTTCCACAAACTGAGTCCACGACAAACCCTCCATCCGAGGTAATATGTAGTCATTCATCCACTTTGTCAGGCATAGGCCCCATGACATCTTTGCATACACTCTATGAGTCTTACATCGATCCAAGCGCAATTACATTTCTGCACATGCGGGAATCCAAAAACCGATATGCATCGTCTGACACATCATAAGTACCAGGCACCAACTTCTTAAAATTGATTATCTATTTGTAAGGTTCCCCTCTTGGTGCGGTGGACTGCTGCTGCTGTGGAGGGTGGACCATATACTGCGCCATCATGTCGATGGTTCTCTGCAACCCAGCTAGAGTAGCTGCCATGGGGTCCATGGGACCCTGTGCCATGAAAGACCATTCTGAGCGTGGCGTGCTCTTCTACTTGGCGACTCTAGGCCTCCTACCCCGCCTCCTCGGGCGGCGCCTCATCTGTCTGACACCTCGTCGAGCACATGCAGTTACAGTGCGATGGCGGCTCTCACCTTCTACGCATTTTCCTGAAATTCAGCAGCATTAGCCCACAAAATTCAAAACAACATGTTACACAGCTCTATGGACTCATATTTATACATAATTATTTGAAGCAGAAACTAGAAGCAAAGATGACAATGCAAGACGAATGTGGACCCTATATTTCCGCATGTGACTCCTAGTAGACTCTTCCCAATACTTTAGACAACATTCCCTAAGAATCTGGAGCCTAAGCTCTGATACCACACTTGTCACGACCCAACCTATGGGCCGGACCGGCACTAGGACACAGGCGACCCTAAAGCCCCGAGGCCCGTAGTAAGCCCAACTATTCACTTAACCCAACTCTAAGGCCCATTTGGGGCCAATTTCAGAAATCAACCGGACGAGTCCGGCCATAAATGGACCTACCAGCGGGAGTTTTGACTCACCGACTGTAAACACAATAAATACTCAATTGGGAGCTCGGCTCACCCTCCATATACTCATCGAGATAAAAATAAATGGGAGCTCGGCTCCTCATCCAATCCATCAAACATACATAGGATATTAAGTTTACGGTCCAAAATAACAATTTAGTTCTGCACCCAAATCAAATCAACATTTCTAACACATGCGGAAATTCTAGGAGTAAATAAAAATACACAAATAATGATAAACAACTGCGAAGGAGAAAAGCGGGTTAACCACAATAAAATCCTCCTAGCTTTGAAAAATATTGAGCAGAGTGAGCGTTGGACTCAGAGAGTAAAATATCAATTTTAACCATAATCTCTATAACTATCTAAAACTAATGCACCTATAGAGTGAAATGCAACATCAACAATATTTTCACATCATAACATCAAAAGGTAATTTGGAGCACTCACACACCACTGTAGTATCGGTCATAATATATGGCGATCCCTATCTGACTCTCTTAAATACAACCTGGTGCCATCGAAGAACTCAAGCCGGACTTTAAACGATAAACCAAATCGAGGGTCCCGATGAAGAACTCAAGCCGTGACTACCCCTCGAAGGATCGAGTCGTGAAGAACTCAAGCGTGACTACCCGTCCTATCCATAGTCCACACCACATCACACGCACGCCAACGCACGCACCGCTCCAAATTACCACAACAACATCCATGGCACTTTAACAGTTATCAATGCAACATAAATCGTGCCTAGAGTTTAACTACATAAATATATGCATATAAGTGATGCATGGGCATGCTTGAACATATAATAATATCGAAATTACAGTTAAAATTAATATTTTACTCACAAACTTGTGGTGGTCAGCTGGTACCGGGTGGAGGAAGAAGGCTGTCGCTCACGACAATTACATTACAATTTTTAATATAAATGACTCGTCTGATCAAGAAAAGACCAAATATATCCTAAGTCGTGTAGAAAATCAGTGAGTCTCCCTATACCTAGGACCTACCCAACTGCAAAGGGCTCAAAACACACTTCTATATTCACAATCCATATATCCACAACTCAATCACATCACATAGCCCCTCCTGGGCCCATCAAATCATTCATCCATCACAATATGTAAAATTTCAATTTAGTCCTTATAATTGATCATTTTTGCAAAAACTACCCAAACAAGCTCTAAAAATTCTAAAACTTTGCCCCGCGGTCCTTAGCAATATTACTAGGCTATTACAAAAAGAATCATAATTTTTTGAGCTACCACGAATATTTTATGGATTTTTAATCCTATTTAAGCACTAGAAAATTACGAAAAAATAAGGTTCAGTTTTACCTTTGCCGATTCCGACTTCGGGGACGCGCTCGGGACGTCTGAAAATGGGGCGTAGCCAAAACCTTGGTCCAATTCGGAGACTTTTCCGGTAGTGCATGCGGCCCAAATTTGCGAACGGTCAGTATCAAATTTTCTCGAATTGAGGATACCTACACGAAGCCCACAACACGGGGGTTAGTACATAAATTTTTCAGAATTTTCTAAGCTCATTTAATGCTCGAAAAGACACTGCGAAGTTCCGTGGGACCCACCAAAAAATGGTGTCGGAAAAATTTGAAATTTATGTCGCCGCGAAGCTCTCGACGAGTGGAGCGCTCTGGTACTCTCGGTTTTCTCATGGGATTCACGGTTTGTGAGAAATCTAGCCCGAAAGTCAAAATGGGCTAAAACTTCCCGGGCAAAAATTGGACAACCCGCTCGATGGATTTCGGTGTTCTTGGTGTCTATGGAAAGCTCTCATCGAGTAGATGATTTTAGACACAAGACCTGGTCCAATTGGTGGCCGGATCGGCCGGATTTTGGCCGGTGAAGTCAAAGAGTCGCGCTGAGGCGTTCTTGCGCGCGTTCCGGGTTCAGGCGTGGCCGTGGTGGGATGGTGGTGGTCGGCCAGGTGGTGAGTGGCGGGAGAGTGGGCGGCAGTGGCGAGGCGAGGAGAGAAAAGAAAGAAAAAAAGGAGGAGAGTCGGGGCCGCGGAAGAAAAGGAAGAAGAAAAAGGGGCCAGGTCAGGTCGACTGGTTCGATTCGGTCGATTAGATACAAAATTTTGAATTTTTACTGCCTCAAAAGCGAGGTCCAAAATTCAAAAATTCAGAAAACTCAGAAAAATACGTAGATTCCAAATATATTTTTAGTTTTGCCACGTGGTCTTTAAATTAATTTTTAAAAATCATCAAAGTTTATATTTTCGGAAAATCGAACCCGATTTTTAAAATCCGAAAAATCTCAAAAAAATTCCTAAAATTTAAATAAAATTAAAATACCAAAAAAATGCTCATAAAATAATAAAATTTAAAATTTTGGGGTGTTACATCAAGAACATTGTATAGTTACTATGATACATTCTAATAGATCAAAATTTCAAATATCTTATCCTTCTTGAGTTCACTTATATCCTAAACTTATTCTGATTACAATATCCATTAATAATTACTAACTGTAACATCTTTACCCTTGTATAGAGCAAGTCTATTACTGCAACTTACTTTTAGGTCCTCTTGCCTTACATTAAGTAGGCTCGCCAATTAGCTTTATAATTTATGGTGTATTAGAAATTACTTGTAACACCCTCCCGGTAACTACTCCGTACATCCTGCTATTAGGTGACCGATGTCGATCAGGGCGGCTAGAATGTCGGAAAAATATTTAAACTAAAGTGAGGACCATAATTAACTCAAATATTAATAAGAAAAATTTGGTTAAAATTTTAGAAATAAAATACAACCAAGTTAAACAAGCGGTGCCCTAGCGATGGGTAACAGAGGAAGTTGCGGTTCTCATAGCGAGGAGCCCTAGACAGGAAAAATTCATAAAATAATTTGTGGGACACCAGAGAAGGGTCATTGAGGTTCCTATGGCATTAGAATGCCAAGAAAATACCTAGAAAAATTTTTCAATCGGTATAGACAATTTTGACCCGTTAAGCCAAACGGAGGGCATTTTGGTCATTTCGCCTTCAGAGGTGATTTTTGGCCGACTTGTCCAGTTGAGTAAATAATTAATATGATATAAAATATGAATAAACATTACTAGAAATTAAATTGAAAATGAGTAGTGAAGAAAAGAAAAGAAAATGAGGAAAAGGCTTATTTATGACATCATGGTGATGTCATTTGAAAACTATAACCAATCACAATTAAGCAACCATTTGACTAACTAATAAAAGAGATAAATAAAGACCAAGGAAGACCAAAAGCCAGCAGCCATCTCTCTTTCCTCAAGTGCAGCCGAAACCTTTGCTTGCCCTAAACCTCCATTAATCCTTCAACCAAAGCTCAAGTTCTCTCCTTATTTCACCATAAATTTCCCTACTCCATTCACTAAAACTTATCCCCACATCACAAGGTAACTCTAGGCAGCCACAAAGAGGAGGAATTCTAGAGTTTTCACAAGCTCAATAAGTTGAGCAAAGAGGTTAGTGCTATACTTTCACTCTCACTCTTTTAATCTTTGTTAGAGCATCACTTTAAGTTAAGAGATTGTAAAAATTTGAAGTAAATTATATATGTTAGGGTATCTTCAATTTTCGGCAGCCCTAAGGAAGGATGAGTTTGATTGTTTTAATGGACTTAGAGTGAGCTAGAAATGATGTTTAAGGTATGTATATGCATGGAAAATGAACTAGTGTGCTAATTAAGGTGTATGGGTAAATTGAATTGGACATTAGGGTTTTGAGAAGTGAAAATTTGACTTGGCTTAGGAAATTGTTAGAGAACATTTTAGTGGTCAATTAGTAACCATTTTAGGTAAGTTGACCACAATTTGGACTGAAATACAGCATGGCAAAGTGAATGTGTAGGCTGCCTAAGGACAGCAGCAGAGTGGCTGAGATTTCAGTCCACTTGGACTGCCATATCTTTGGCTGTGTTGGTCCAATTGGTGTTTGGCCAATTGGACATGAAACTAGGCTTATAATGGCACATTTTTTCTGAAGAAACCATGCCCAAAAGAGCAAAGCAAGAGGACCAAAAGTTGGCCCCAATCCGGATACCCTGCAACAGCACCTGCAGAAATGACGAAATGAATAGTAACTGTTCATTTGGCCATAACTTACTGTAGATATGGTCAATTGACCTGAGATTTTTACAGCAACAAGTTAAGACATATACAAACAACTTTCATGAAGAAACCTACCCCAAATTATGGCCAGAACCTATTCAAATATGCAATCACAATCACTGTTCATGGTACTGTAGATTTGGTAATTCTGCAGTTTTGGAAATCCGGCCAGCTGTGGTTTTTGGGCCATATCTGGAGCTACAAAACTCCAAATGGAGTGATTAAAAAAGGAAATTCAACTAGACAAAATAAGGAACAACTTTCATGTTTGTCATTTCTTCAAAATCTCACTGCAACAGAGCTTAATGGAACAGTAAACTTATGCTTCAAAAACTGAAATTTTCTGCCCTCTTGGTTTAAAGTTAGAAATGGTAATGGTGACCAATTCTAACAAGTTTTAAATGTAAAATGTGGTATATTGGGAGTGCCAAAGTCAATGTACATATTTTCTATCCAAAAGTCAACATTTTTGTTGACCAATGAGGTGAATAGTAACACCAAAACTTGAAATTCACAAATTGAAGAATTTAAAAGTTTCAAATGCCATAGTATACCTAACAAGATTGGTTTGGTTAGTTTGGCATGCCAATAGGTACGATTAGCGATCGCACATGGCAATTTGCCATTCTGCGATTTTATGGCTTTTAGCCATTCGACCTTGTATTGAGCTTTGGCCTTGTGCTTGATGTTATCACAATTGTTAGCTTACGCTGCACACCGAGATGCATATGTGACCGATGGTGTGACGGCGATACTTGATACCCAAAGTGCGGTTACGTTATCGATCCGATCATCTAGTGTAGGTTACTTGGGCAACCAAATGAATGAAAGTGGACAAAGATAATGAAATAATGGATACACCAATACCAAACAAAGAAATCATACACATTCTATACATATTTATTTTCTGCTATTTTCTTTTATTATACTATTGCACCACTAAGCATTATTACTTAGCGCGTTGCTTTTGCCACGCGTAGGTACTGGAGATACAGATCGTGAGCCCAGTAGACCGCAGACTGGGTGAGTCTGTCCGGCAGTTCTGCACAGTGTCCGTGTCACCTCAACTTCTGCAGTGCATTGGTAGGACGCTAGGTGTCATTTTGATATTTTGTAGCTAATTTTTACTTTCTCATATGTATTTGAACTTATGTAATGTATTCTGATGTTCATGTAAATAATGAAAGTTATGGCTATGAATGCAAAATTTGAGCATTTATTTATTGTTTGTATATGAGTATTATGAGAAATGGATGTTTGAGAAATGAAAAGGTTATTGAGAACTGAAATTGAGAAATGTTGTGGATATCTTGATATTGAGATTTTGTTGATGAATTGAAGTTGGGATTGTTTGGAAATTATTTGGAAGTGTTTTTAACAGGTTCCAAAGAACTGTTTTCTCCATTTTTAGCCGGTACTCTGCCGGATTTTCTTTAAAAATTTCCGAAACCTCAAATAAATTATAATTTCAATAAATGAACTATATTTCACAAACTATATTCAAAACTTTGATAAAAAAAAAATTAATTAAGGTAAAATAGAGTGTGCCGGTACACCGTGTGACATAGCTTACTCGGATACACTGTAGCCGGGTAAGGAGTGTCACATTTAGTGGTATCAGAGCACGGTTTAGGCGTTTCTGGGCCTAGATTGAGTCCATACCATGCATTGCATTTGTAAGAGTCGAGGTGACACTAATGCAGATCTGTTTGTCTTTCTTATTTTGAATAGGATATGGACCCTACATCTCAGAGAGCAGTCGAGGAGGAAGTGGAGAGTCATGCTCCTGCTCCACTGCGGTGAGGCCTGGGCATGGGAGAACTCGCTCACTTGACTCAAGCAGAGCCTGCTCAGCCTCCACAGGCCATGTTCCAACAAATGGCCGAATTCTTCAGACAAATGGCTGGGGTAATGCCAGCAGCAGCAGCACCACCACCACCTCCACAACCAAAGTCACACCTGGAAAAATTGAGAAAGTATGGAGCAGTGGACTTCTTTGGCAAGAGAGAAGATGATTCTGTTGCAGCCGAAAATTGGTTGAACAGAACAGGCAGAGTTTTAAAACAACTCCACTGCACTCCTGAACAAAACCTAGAAGCTGCCATATCTCTGTTGCAAGATGATGCTTATGAATGGTGGGATACGGTGTCCAGTGAAGTACAGCCAGAAATAGTAACTTGGGGCTTCTTCCTCTCCGAATTCAAGAAGAAATATGTGGGTACTGTATACCTGGAAGAGAGAAGAAGAGAGTTTATTAACCTGAGGCAGACACAGCTGTTAGTGGCCGAGTATGAGAAGGAATTTGCCCGATTGAGCCGCTACGGAAGGGAGATAGTCCCTAATGAAGCTGAAAGGTGCAAGAGATTTGAAGAGGGATTAAAGGACAACATAAAGATCCAGCTCACTGCCCTGGGAATCACAGAATTTACCAAGTTAGTGGAAGCTGCAATAAAGGTTGAAAAAGTAAGAATCTGTGAGCAGACCAGAAGGGATAGACAGCAGAAGAGGGGCCCGGGTCAGTCTAGTTCATCTCCTGCACTTGGGAAGACGTTTAAGGGTCCACCCGCACGAGTTCAGTCACCACACGGTCGGGTCGGTCGAGGCCTGAGCCACGATTCACCCCTAGGAGAGGTCAGTCCACACTATCAGTGGGCAGCTCTCCAGGGATGGGGTCCAGGGGACCAGCCCCCGCATCTTCTGCATGTCCACACTGCCTGAAATGGCATAAGGGGGAGTGTTGGAGAGTAACTAGTGCCTACTTAAGATGTGGGTCGACAGAGCATCAGCTGAGGAACTGCCCACGTAGAACTACTACAGCTGCTCCAACACAAGCAGACAGACCTGTTCCTGCACCACAGAGAGGTCGAAAATCGCAAGTCCGAGGTCGAGGACCATCACAGAGGCTGCATCGAGCCAGAGAGGCCCGACAGGCACCACCTGCAAGAGCTTATCCTATTAGAGCTCAGGAGGAGCAAGATGCCCCGGACGTCATCAGGGGTACGTTCTTCCTCTATAATACACCTGTGCATGCATTGGTGGATCCAGGATCCACTCACTCATACATCTGCATCAACTTACCCGTAGAAAGAGGGATACTAGTAGGGGAGAGTGACCAAGACATTCTGGTCACTAATCCATTAAGTGTAGTGGTGAACAAAGTATACAAGGGTTGCCCGTTAAGGATTCAGGGGTATGAATTTTTGGCAGACCTAATTGAGTTGCCCTTCCACGTGTTTGAGATGATTTTGGGAATGGACTGGTTGTCAAGTCATCAGGCAATAGTTGATTGCAAATTGAAGAGAATTTCTTTGAAAACTCCTTAGGGTAATGAGATCACAGTTGTGGGGGAAAGGACAGATTTCTTGTCCAACATTATCTCACCACGTTGCAAGAAGAATGATGAGAAAGGTGTGAAGCCTACCTAGCACATGTGGTGGATACTAGCGTGCTAAGCCAAACCTGAGTGATATACCCACAGTAAGAGACTTCCCAGAGGTATTTCCTGAAGAGTTACCTGGTTTGCCACCAGAAAGGGAAGTTGAATTTGCTATTGAGACACTGCCGGGTACAACACCCATTTCCATTGCTCCTTATAGGATGGCACCCACTGAATTGAGGGAGTTGAAAACTCAGTTGCAAGAGTTGCTTGATAAGGGGTTCATACGCCCCAGTGTGTCACCATGGGGAGCTCTAGTGCTGTTTGTAAAGAAGAAGGATGGGACTTTGAGGCTATGCATTGATTACCGATAGTTAAATAAAGTGACTGTGAAGAATAAATATCCGTTGCCTAGAATTGATGATCTGTTTGATCAGTTGAAGGGAGCAGGAGTATTTTCCAAAATTGATCTCAGATCAGGGTATCATCAGTTGAGGGTGAAGGATGCAGATGTGCCAAAGACTGCATTCAGGACCCGATATGGGCATTATGAGTTTCTAGTGATGCCCTTTGGCCTAACAAATGCACCAGCGGCATTTATGGACCTTATGAACCGTATCTTCCATCCATACTTAGATCGGTTCGTAGTGGTCTTTATTGATGATATTTTCATGTATTCCAAGACCAGGGAAGAACATGATGAACATTTGAGGATCGTTCTGTAAACCCTGAGAGAAAAGAAGCTGTATGCTAAGTTGTCCAAGTGTGACTTTTGGTTGAATGAGATTGCATTCCTTGGACACATAGTGTCAGCTGATGGGATTAGGGTGGATCCCAAGAAAATAGAAGCAGTGATGGAATGGAAGCCTCCCAGAAACACAACTGAGGTCAGAAGCTTCTTGGGGCTAGCTGGGTATTACAAAAGATTTGTGAAGGGATTTTCTTTAATAGCTGCTCCAATGACCAAGTTGTTACACAAGAATGTCAGATTTGACTGGAATGACAAGTGTCAGACCAGTTTTGAGAAGTTGAAGGTTATGTTGACGGAGGCACCAGTGTTAACACAACCAGTGTCAGGAAAGGACTTCATGGTCTACAGTGATGCCTCTCATAATGGGTTAGGGTGTGTATTGATGCAAGAGGGGAAGGTGGTCGCCTATGCTTCCAGGCAGCTAAGGCCACATGAACAAAATTACCCTACCCATGATCTAGAGCTTGTAGCAATTATCTTCGCACTGAAGATATGGAGGCATTACTTGTATGGGGAAAAGTGCTACATTTACACAGACCACAAAAGCCTGAAATACTTGCCAACCTGAAGGAGCTCAACCTGACAGAGACGATGGATTGAGTTTCGAAGGACTATGATTGTGTAATTGACTACCATCACGGGAAGGCAAATGTAGTTCTTGATGCTTTGAGCGAAAGTCCATCACGACTTTAAGATCATTGAATGCCCGTCTAACTTTGATTCGAGAGGGAGCTATTTTGGCTGAGTTGCAAGTGAGGCCAAACCTGCTACAGCAGATTTTAGATGGGCAAAAGGCAGATGAGAAGCTAATGGCTATTATGAGTAAAATCTTAGAGGGAAAAGTAACTAACTATGAGGTGAAAGCAGATGGGTGTCTGTACTACAAAGGAAGACTGTGTACCAGATCATGGGGAATTGAAGGCCGAGATTCTAAAAGAGGCACACACGGTATATGTTATGCACACAGAAGTACAAAGATGTATCATGATCCAAGCTTGATTAGTGGCGGTATGAAGAAGGACATAGCTGACTATGTGACTAAATGCTTGACATGTCAGCAAGTCAAGGCAGAACATCAAGTTCCATCAGGATTGCTATAGCCTATACGCATACCTGAATGGAAATGGGATCGGATTACCATGGATTTTGTAAGTGGTCTACCTCTCACCCAGAAGAAACATGATGCAGTATGGGTGATAGTGGATAGATTGAGTGAAGTCGACACACTTTCTGCCGATTAGACCGACTACTCCTGGAGAAGTTAAGCGAATTATATATCAGTGAGATAGTTAGACTGCATGGAATTCCACTTTCCATCATATCTGATCGGGACCCAAGGTTTGCATCGAGATTTTGGAAGAAGTTGCATGAATCCTTGGGTACACAACTCCACTTCAGCACAGCTTTCCATCCTCGAACGGATGGGCAATCAGAAAGAGTAATCCTGGTCCTTGAGGATATGCTAAGGAGTTGTGTCATTGAGTTTGAGGGAAGTTGGGATAGGTACCTCCCACTGGCATAATTTGCATACAACAATAGCTACCAAGCTAGCATTCAAATGGCCCCATATGAAGCACTGTATGGGAGAAAATGTAGAACTCCAGTGTGCTAGACTGAATTAGGCGAAGACAAACTGGTAGGGCCAGACTTGGTGAAACTGACTGAGGAGAAAGTGAAACTAATCAAAGTCAATCTGAAAGTTGCCTTAGACAGACAGAAATCTTATGCCGACCTGAAGAGAAAAGAAATAGAATATGCGGTTGGCGACAAAGTGTTCCTCAAGGTGTCACCATGGAAAAAGGTATTGAGGTTTGGAAGGAAAGGTAAGTTAAGCCCTAGGTTCATTGGCCCATATGAAGTCATTGAACGTGTGGGTCCAGTGGCCTATAGGCTAGCTTTACCTCCAGAGCTGGACAAAATCCACAATGTGTTTCACGTATCCATGCTCAGAAGATACCGCTCAGATCCTTCACATGTCATCTCCAGGGAAGAAATTGAAATACAACCGGATTTGACATATGAAGAAGAACCCATACGGATCCTGGCTCGGGAAGTAAAAGAATTGAGGAACAAGCAGATTCCACTGGTGAAAGTGCTTTGGAGGCACCACAACACCGAGGAGGAAACTTGGGAAAGTGAAGAGACGATGAGGCAAAAGTTCCCTCAACTGTTTGCATCAGGTAAATTTCGAGGATGAAATTTAAATTAGAGGGGAAGAGTTGTAACACCCTCCCGGTAACTACTCCGTACATCCTGCTGTTCCGGTGACCAGTGTCGGTCCGGACAACTAGAATGTCCAAAAAAATATTTAAACTAAAGTGAGGGACCATAATTAACTCAAATATTAATAAGAAAAATTTGGTAAAAATTTTAGAAATAAAATACAACCAAGTTAAACAAGCTGGTGCCCTAGCGATGGGTAACCAGAGGGAAGTTGCGGTTCTCGCAACGAGGAGCCCTAGACCCGGGGAAAAATTCATAAAATAATTTTTGGGACTCCAGAGAAGGGTCATTGAGGTTCCTGTGGCATTAGAATGCCAAGAAAATACCTACAAAAATTTTTCAATCTGTACAGACAATTTTGACCCGTTAAGCCAAACGGAGGGCATTTTGGTCATTTCGCCTTCAGAGGTGATTTTTGGCCGACTTGTCCAGTTGAGTAAATAATTAATATGACATAAAATATGAATAAACATTACTAGAAATTAAATTGAAAATGAGTAGTGAAGAAAAGAAAAGAAAATGAGGAAAAGGCTTATTTATGACATCATGGTGATGTCATTTAAAAACTATAGCCAATCAAAATTAAGCAACCATTTGACTAACTAATAAAAGAGATAAATAAAGACAAAGGAAGACCAAAAGCCAGCAGCCATCCCTCTTTCCTCAAGTGCAGCCGAAACCTTTGCTTGCCCTAAACCTCCATTAATCCTTCAACCAAAGCTCAAGTTCTCTCCTTATTTCACCATAAATTTCCCTACTCCATTTACTAAAACTTATCCCCACATCACAAGGTAACTCTAGGCAGCCACAAAGAGGAGGAATTCTAGAGTTTTCACAAGCTCAATAAGTTGAGCAAAGAGGTTAGTGCTATACTTTCACTCTCACTCTTTTAATCTTTGTTAGAGCATCACTTTAAGTTAAGAGATTGTAAAAATTTGAAGTAAATTATATATGTTAGGGTATCTTCAATTTTTGGCAGCCCTAAGGAAGGATGAGTTTGATTGTTTTAATGGACTTAGAGTGGGCTAGAAATGATGTTTAAGGTATGTATATGCATGGAAAATGAACTAGTGTGCTAATTAAGGTGTATGGGTAAATTGAATTGGACATTAGGGTTTTGAGAAGTGAAAATTTGACTTGGCTTAGGAAATTGTTAGAGAACATTTTAATGGTCAATTAGTGACCATTTTAGGTAAGTTGACCACAATTTGGACTGAAATATAGCATGGCAAAGTGAATGTGTAGGCTGCCTAAGGACAGCAACAGAGTGGCTGAGATTTCAGTCCACCTGGACTGCCATATCTTTAGCTGTGTTGGTCTAATTGGTGTTTGGCCAATTTTACATGAAACTAGGCTTATAATGGCACATTTTTACTGAAGAAACCATGCCCAAAAGACCAAAGCAAGAGGACCAAAAGTTGGCCCCAATCCGGATACCCTGCAACAGCACCTGCAGAAATGACCAAATGAACAGTAACTTACTGTAGATATGGTCAATTGACTTGAAATTTTTACAGGAAAAAGTTAAGACATAGAAAAACAACTTTCATGAAGAAACCTACCCCAAATTATGGCCAGAACCTATTCAAATATGCAATCACAGTCACTGTTCATGGTACTGTAGATTTGGTAATTCTACAGTTTTGGAAATCTGGCCAGCTGTGGTTTTTAGGCCATATCTGGAGCTACAAAACTCTAAATAGAGTCATTCAAAAAAGGAAATTCAACTAGACAAAATAAGGAACAACTTTCATGTTTTTCATTTCTTCAAATTCCCACTGCAACAGTGCTTAATGGAACAGTAAACTTATGCTTCAAAAATTGAAATTTTTTACCCTCTTGGTTTTAAGTTAGAAATGGTAATGGTGACCAATTCTAACAAGTTTTAAATGTAAAATGTGGTATATTGGGAGTGCCAAAGTCAATGTACATATTGTCTATCCAAAAGTCAACATTTTTGTTGACCAATGAGGTGAATAGTAACACCAAAACTTGAAATTCACAAATTGAAGAATTTAAAAGTTTCAAATGCCCTAGTATACCTAACAAGATTGGTTTGGATAGTTTGGCATGCCAATAGGGTTCGATTAAGCGATCTGCACATGGCAATTTGCCATTCTCGCGATTTTATGGCTTTTAGCCATTCGACCTTGTATTGAGCTTTGGCCTTGTGCACGATGTTATCACGACTTGTTAGGCATTACCTGCACACCGGAGATGCATATGTGACCGATGGTGTGATGGCCGAGGTACTTGATACGATGCGATTTACGTTATCGATCCGATCATCTAGTGTAGGTTACTTGGGCAAACAAATGAATGAAAGTGGACAAAGATAATGAAATAATGGATACACCAATACCAAACAAAGAAATCATACACATTCTATACATACTTATTTTCTGCTATTTTCTTTTATTATACTATTGCACCACTAAGCATTATTGCTTAGCGCGTTGCTTTTGCCACGCGTAGGTACTGGAGATACAGATCGTGAGCCCAGTAGACCGCAGACTGGGTGAGTCTGTCCGGCAGTTCTGCACAATGTCCGTGTCACCTCAACTTTTGCAGTGCATTGGTAGGACGCTAGGTGTCATTTTGATATTTTGTAGCTAATTTTTACTTTCTCATATGTATTTGAACTTATGTAATGTATTCTGATGTTCATGTAAATAATGAAAGTTATGGCTATGAATGCAAAATTTGAGCATTTATTTATTGTTTGTATATGAGTATTATGAGAAATGGATGTTTGAGAAATGAAAAGGTTATTAAGAACTGAAATTGAGAAATGTTGTGGATATCTTGATATTGAGATTTTGTTGATGAATTGAAGTTGGGATTGTTTGGAAATTATTTGGAAGTGTTTTTAACAGGTTCCTAAGAACTGTTTTCTCCATTTTTAGCCAGATCACTGATTTTCTTTAAAATTTTCCGAAACCTCAAATAAATTATAATTTCAATAAATGAACTATATTTCACAAACTATATTAAAAACTTTGATAAAAAAAATTAATTAAGGTAAAATAGAGTGTGCGGGTACACCATGTGACATAGCTTACTCGGATACACAGTAGCCGGGTAAGGGGTGTCACATTTAGTGGTATCAGAGCACGGTTTAGGCGTTTCTGGGCCTAGATTGAGTCCATACCATGCATTGCATTTGTAAGAGTCGAGGTGACACTAATGCAAATCTGTTTGTCTTTCTTATGTTGAATAGGATATGGACCCTACATCTCAGAGAGCAGTCGAGGAGGAAGTGGAGAGTCATGCTCCACCTGCAGCAGCTGAGACGGGGGCATGGGAGAACTCGCTCCGCCACTCAAGCGAGCACCTCGGCCTCCACAGCCATGTTCCAACAAATGGCGAATTCTTCAAACAAATGGTTGAGGTAATGCAGAAGAAGACCACCACCACCTCCACAACCAAAGTCACACTGGAAAAATTGAGAAAGTATGGAGCGGTGGACTTCTTTGGCAAGAGAGAAGATGATTACATTGCGGCTAGAAAATTGGTTGAACAGCAGTGAGTCTTAAAACAACTCCACTGCACTCCTGAACAAAACCTAGAAGCTGCCATATCTCTGTTGCAAGATGATGCTTATGAATGGTGGGATACGGTGTCCAGTGAAGTACAGCCAGAAATAGTAACTTGGGACTTCTTCCTCTCTGAATTCAAGAAGAAATATGTGGGTACTGTATACCTGGAAGAGAGAAGAAGAGAGTTTATTAACCTGAGGCAGAGACAGCTGTCAGTGGCCGAGTATGAGAAGGAATTTATCCGATTGAGCCGCTACGGAAGGGAGATAGTCCCTAATGAAGCTGAAAGGTGCAAGAGATTTGAAGAGGGATTAAAGGACAACATAAAGATCCAGACTCAACGGCACAGGAATCACAAAATTTACCAAGTTAGTGGAAGCTGCAATAAAGGTTGAAAAAGTAAGAATCAGTGAGCAGACCAGAAGGGATAGACAGCAGAAGAGGGGCCCGGGTCAGTCTAGTTCATCTCCTGCACCTGGGAAGAGGTTCAAGGGTCCACCTGCACAGAGTTCAGGTCAGCCACACGGTCAGGGTCAGTCTCAGGGGCCCAGGCCATAGTTCACCCCTAGGAGAGGCCAGTCCACACCATCAGTGGGCAGCTCTCCAGGGATGGGGTTCAGGGGACCAGCCTCCGCATCTTCTGCATGTCCACACTGCCTGAAATGGCATAAGGGGGAGTGTTGGAGAGTAACCGGTGCCTGCTAAGATGTGGGTCGACAGAGCATCGGTGAACCGCCCACGTAGAACTACTACAGTGCTCCAACACAAGCGCATGCACTGCTCTGCACCACAAAGAGGTAGAAAATCGGCAAGTCTGAGGTCAGGACCATCACAGGCTCATCTGAGCCAGCAGAGAGGCCTGACAGCAGACCACCTGCAAGAGCTTATGCTATTAGAGCTCAGGAGGAACAAGATGCCCCGGATGTCATCAGGGGTACGTTCTTCCTCTACAATACACCTGTGCATGCATTGGTGGATCCAGGATCCACTCACTCATACATCTGCATCAACATACCCGTAGAAAGAGGGATACTAGCAGGGGAGAGTGACCAAGACATTCTGGTCACTAATCCATTGGGCCACAGTGTAGTGGTGAACAAAGTATACAAGGGTTGCCCATTAAGGATTCAGGGGTATGAATTTTTGGCAGACCTAATTGAGTTGCCCTTCCACGAGTTTGAGGTGATTTTGGGAATGGACTGGTTGTCAAGTCATCAGGTAATAGTTGATTGCAAATTGAAGAGAATTTCTTTGAAAACTCCTTAGGGTAATGAGATCACAGTTGTGGGGGAAAGGACAGATTTCTTGTCCAACGTTATCTCAGCCACAGTTGCAAGAAGAATGATGAGAAAAGGCGATGAAGCCTACCTAGCACATGTGGTGGATACTAGGCAGGCTAAGCCAAACCTGAGTGATATGCCCACAGCAAGAGACTTCCCAGAGGTATTTCCTGAAGAGTTACCTGGTTTGCCACCAGAAAGGGAAGTTGAATTTGCAATTGAGACACTGCCGGGTATAGCACCCATTTCCATTGCTCCTTATAGGATGGCACCCACTGAATTGAGTGAGTTGAAAACTCAGTTGCAAGAGTTGCTTGATAAGGGGTTCATACGCCCCAGTGTGTCACCATGGGGAGCTCTAGTGCTGTTTGTAAAGAAGAAGGATGGGACTTTGAGGCTATGCATTGATTACCGGCAGTTAAATAAAGTGACTGTGAAGAATAAATATCCGTTGCCTAGAATTGATGATCTGTTTGATCAGTTGAACGGAGCAGGAGTATTTTCCAAAATTGATCTCAGATCGGGGTATCATCAGTTGAGGGTGAAGGATGCAGATGTGCCAAAGACTGCATTCAGGACCCGATATGGGCATTATGAGTTTCTGGTGATGCCCTTTGGCCTAACAAATGCACCAGCGGCATTTATGGACCTTATGAACTGTATCTTCCATCCATACTTAGATCGGTTCGTAGTGGTCTTTGTTGATGATATTTTCGTGTATTCCAAGGCCAGGGAAGAACATGATGAACATTTGAGGATCGTTCTGCAAACCCTGAGAGAAAAGAAGTTGTATGCTAAGTTGTCCAAGTGTGACTTTTGGTTGAATGAGATTGCATTCCTTGGACACATAGTGTCAGCTGATGGGATTAGGGTGGATCCCAAGAAAATAGAAGCAGTGATGGAATGGAAGCCTCCTAGAAACACAATGAGGTCGGAAGCTTCTTGGGGCTAGTGGGTATTACGTAAGATTTGTGAAGGGATTTTCTTTAATAGCCGCTCCAATGACCAAGTTGTTACACAAGAATGTCGATTTGTTGGAATGACAAGTGTCGCAGTTTGAGAAGTTGAAGGTTATGTTGATAGAGGCACGGTGTTAACAAACGGTCGGGGAAAGGACTTCGTGGTCTACAGTGATGCCTCTCATAATGGGTTAGGGTGTGTATGATGTAAGAGGGGAAGGTGGTCGCCTATGCTTCCAAGCAGCTAAGGCCACATGAACAAAATTACCCTACCCATGATCTAGAGCTTGTAGCAATTATCTTCACACTGAAGATATGGAGGCATTACTTGTATGGGGAAAAGTGCTACATTTACACAGACTACAAAAGCCTGAAATACTTGCCAACCCAGAAGGAGCTCAACCTTAGACAGAGACGATGGATTGAGATCCTAAAGGACTATGATTGTGTAATTGACTACCATCTTGGGAAGGCAAATGTAGTTGCTGATGCATTGAGCAGAAAGTCCATCATAGCTTTAAGATCATTGAATGCCCGTCTAACTTTGATTCGAGATGGAGCTATTTTGGCTGAGTTGCAAGTGAGGCCAAACCTGCTACAGCAGATTTTAGATGGGCAAAAGGCAGATGAGAAGCTAATGGCTATTATGAGTAAAATCTCAGAGGGAAAAGTAACTGACTATGAGGTGAAAGTAGATGGGTGTCTGTACTACAAAGGAAGACTGTGTGTACCAGATGATGGGGAATTGAAGGCCAGTATTGTGACACCCCTTACCCGACTACAGTGTAGCCGGGCAAGTTATGCCACTCAGTGTGCCGAGCACTATATTTTATCTTAATTAATTTATATCATGCTTTTGAATATAATTTGTGAAATATAATTTATTTAAGCCATTTATCGAAATTATAATTTATTTGAGGTTCCGAGAATTTTATAGAAAATCTGGCAGAGTACCGGCTAAAAATAGAGAAAGCAGTTCTTGAACTCGTGAAAAACACTTCCTATGATCATATTCAATCATCTCATCACTCTCAAACTTCAATATCAAAATCTCAAGATTTTTCACCATTCATTTCTCAATCATTCATCTCATGTGATAATCATGTACAAGTCACAGTTATGTATTCACTTTTCCTTTCACAAACACAATTTTCTTAACAATTCCTCTATTTGTCATTCATTCATTTCACATCATCATTAGACTCAAATCATAAATAAATTCTCACATGTTATTTATAATCACAATTTACAAGTACTTACATTAATACAAAATTATATTACATTTGTTTCAAATACACATGATAAAATAAGAGTTTAATTACAAAATTTACAAAAACCTCAAAATACAAAATGGGACCTAGTGTCCTACCAATGCACTGTGGATGGTGAGCTGACACGGACACTATGCAGAACTGTGAACTGCCTTACCAAATCTGTGGTCTATTGGGCCCTCTGTCCAAATCTTCAGTACCTACGCGTTGCAAAAGCGACGCGCTAAGCATAAAGCTTAGTGGTGCCAATAATACAAGAAAATATAATATGCAAATAAAAATAATAATTTCCTTGCCATTGTGTTCATAAGAAATGAGTAATTACTAACTTATTGTTTAGTCGAGGGCTAATCATGTTTTATGATATTAACTTCTTCATGCATTTCATTAATTTTTTTTTTTTTCATGATCTTGAGCTTCCTTGTATTTTTGTAATCATTCCTGATAGTTAATTTTCGTATTTTCTTTAATAATCAGTTCACAGTTATACTTTTCCATTCATTTGGTTGCCCAAGTAACCTATACTGGATGACTGGACTAGATAACGGGTCGTTGGCACTGGGCACCACGGTGCCTCGGGTCACATACCATGGGACGCGTAACGCCAACCATGTATGCAACAATATAGCTAAAAGCTATGATATCACATAATCGGGCATAAAAGCCATGAATACGGGCATAAAAGCCATGGATACGGGCATAAAGCCATGAATACAGGCACAAAGCCTTTCCCTTCGCAGTACTGCTAAAACAATACCCTATTGGCATGCCAAACTATCCAAACCAATCTAGTTAGGTATACTAGGGCATTTGATACTTTTAAATTTTTCAAATTTTGAATTTCAAGTTTTGGTGTCACTATTCACCTCATTGGTCAACAAAAATGTTGACTTTTGGATAGAAAATAGGTGTATTGGTTTTAACACCCCAAACATACCACATTTTGTATTTAAAACTTGTTGGAATTGATTACTATTACCATTTCTAAGTTTAAACCAAGGGAAGCAGAATTTTCAGTTTCTGAAGCTTAACTTTACTGTTCCATTAAGCACTGTTACAGTGGAAATTTGAAGAAATGGCAAACATGAAAGTTGTTCCTTATTTTGTCTAGTTGAATTTCCTTTTTTGAATCACTCCATTTGGAGTTTTCTAGCTCCAGATATGGTCCAAAAACCACAGCTGGCCGGATTTTCATTCTGCAGAAATTACCATATCTATAGTAACATGAACAGTGACTGCCACTGACATTTGGGTTAGGTTGTGGTCATAATATGGGGTAGGTTTCTTCATGAAAGTTGTTTTTATATGTCTTAACTTGTTGCTATAAAAATTTCAGGTCAATTGACCTTATCTACAGTGAGTTATGGCCAAATGAACAGTTACTGTTTATTTGGTCATTTCTGCAAGTGCTGTTGCAGGGTATCCGGATTGGGGCCAACTTTTGGTCCACTTGCTTTGGTCCTTTGGGCATGGTTTCTTCAGCAAAAATGTGCCATTATAAGCCTAGTTTCATGTACAATTGGCCAAACAACAATTGGACCAACACAGCCAAAGATATGGTAGTCCAAGTGGACTGAAATTTCAGTCACCCTGCTGCTGTCTTTAGGCAGCTTACACATTCACTTTGCCATGCATTAACTCAATTCAAATTATGATTAACTTGCCTTAAATGGTCACTAATTAACCACTAGAATGTCCATTAATCAATTCAAATGCCAAGTCCAATTTTCACCCATAAAACCCTAATTCCCATTATGAATTTTCACAACTTACCTTAATTAACTACTAGTTTATTATCCTTATATTTATACACTTTAAACATGGTTTCTAGTTCACTCCAAGTCCATCACAAACACTCAATCCTATTCCTTCCTTAGGGCAGCCGAAATCCATGGCATACATACCCATAAGTTTCATTCATTTAATCCACAATTTCATACTCATTTTTAAGTCCGTAACATGGAACAAGAGATATACATGCATAATTAAGCACTAACCTCTTTGCTCAACTTATTGAGCTTGTGAAAACTCTAGAATTTCTTCTCTTTGTGGCTGCCTAGAGTTGCCTTGTGATGTGGGCAGAAGTGTTAGTGAAGGTGACTTAGGGTTTAGTAGTGGAATTTCATGGGAAATGGAAGAAATTAAAGGAAACTTTCATGGAGGGTTATGGAAAAGGGGAGGTCACATTTTGGCTGAAGAAGAAGAACAAGATGACCAGAATTTTTGGTCTCCTTTGGTCTCTTTTATTAGTTAATTAAAGGGTTGTTTAATTGTGATTTGAGGAAGCTTTTTAAATGACATCACAATATGTCATATTTGGCATTTTATTGCATTTTCTTTTCTTTTCTTTTCTACTAACTTTCAATTAATTTTTCATCAATATTAATTCATATTTTATGTCATAATAATTATTTACTCAACTGGACAAGTCGGCCAAAAATCGTCTCTGAAGGCGAAATGACCAAAATGCCCTCCGTTTGGCTTAACGGGTCAAAATTGTCTGTACCGATTGTAAAATTTTTCTAAATATTTTCTTGGCATTCTAATGCCATAGGAACCTCAATAACCCTTCTCTGGAGTCCCAAAAATTATTTTATGAATTTTTTCCCGAGTCTAGGGCTCCTCGTTGCGAGAATCGCAACTTCCTCTGGGTTACCCATCGCTGGGCACGCTCATTTGACTTGGTTGTATTTTATTTCTAAAATTTTTCCTAAATTTTTCTTATTAATATTTGAGTTAATTTTGGTTCTTGACTTTAGTTTAAATATTCTTTTTCGGACGTTCTAGCTGTCCGGACCGACACCGTCCAGAATAAGAGAATGTACGGAGTTGCTATGAGAGGGTGTTACAACTCTTCCTCTAATTTAAATTTCGTCCTCGAAATTTACCGACTTAAGTAATCGGGAGTTGCTACCTTCTTATTTCTTCACTTCCTTGTATCGCCACATCAGTGTCTGGCTTTGGCTCTTCCTGACCTTCCATAGCATATACTTGTGGTGCCACCCTGACTTCGGGCTTTTCAACTGTCTCAAAAACAATCTTCTGTGAAATGTCAGCCATTTCTGCTCTACCCGATCTTTTACCCCTTTGAACTATAGGGAAAGGTCTATCAACTTGTACCGGAGCTATTGAACCACTCCTCTGAGGGCACTCTCTTATGAAATGATCCGTAGCCCCACAGTTGAAACACTCTCCAGTTAACAATCGACACTCCTCTCGTCTTCTACCACAATGCATACATTCAGCACCGGTTGATCCCCTTGTTATTGTGCCAGGGAACTAGCTATAGAGATTCCAATCGCCTCTGTGGCCCCGTGTCCGATCTTGTAAACTAGAACCATTAAACTTCTTACTATCAGTTGGTATACTTGACTGTCCTGGTCCAAATTCCCTCTTACGCTGCCTATCTTTCCTATTTTGTTCATTTATTCTCACTTTCTCCACTTTTAATGCAGCTTCCACTAGCTTGGTGAAATCAGTGATTCCCAAGGCAGTGATCATGAGCTTTATATTGTCGCTCAATCCTCTTCAAATCTCTTGCACCTCTCGGCTTCATTAGGGACTATCTCCCTTCCATAGCGGCTCAATCGGACAAATTCCTTCTCATACTCAGCCACTGACAACTGTCTCTGCCTCAGGTTAATAAACTCTCTTCTTCTCTCTTCCAGGTATACAATACCCACATATTTCTTCTTGAATTCGGAGAGAAAGAAGTCCCAAGTTACAGCTTCTGGCTGCACTTCACTGGATACCGTGTCCCACCATTCGTAGGCATCATCTTGCAACAAAGATATGGCAGCTTCCAGGTTTTGCTCTGGAGTGCAGTGGAGTTGTTTTAGAACTCTGCCTGCTCGTTCTACCAATTCTACCGCAATGTGAGTCATCTTCTCTCTTGCCATAGAAGTCCACAGCTCCAAACTTTCTTAGTTTTTCCAGGTGTGATTTTTGCTGTGGAGCTAGTGGTGGTGGTGCTGGCATTACCCCTGCCATTTGTCTGAAGAAATCGGCCATTTGCTGGAACATGGCCTGTGGAGGCTGAGCAGGCTCTGCTTGAGCTGGCGGAGTAGGTTCTCCTCTACCCCAGCCTCACCGCCGCAGTGGAGCATGACTCTCCACTTCCTCCTCGACCGCTTCCTCTCGAGATGAAGGGTCCATATCCTATTCAAAATAAGAAAGACAAACAGATCTGCATTAGTGTCACCTCGACTCTTACAAATGCAATGCATGGTATGGACTCAATTTAAGCCCAGAAACGCCTAAACCATGCTCTGATACCACTAAATGTGACACCCCTTACCCGACTACAGTGTATCCGAGCAAGTTATGCCACTCAGTGTGCCGAGCACTCTATTTTATCTTAATTAATTTATATCATGCTTTTGAATATAATTTGTGAAATATAATTTATTTAAGCCATTTATCGAAATTATAATTTATTTGAGGTTCCGAGAATTTTATAGAAAATCCGGCAGAGTACCGCTAAAAATAGAGAAAATAGCTTCTTCTGAACTCGTGAAAACACTTCCTATGATCATATTCAATCATCTCATCACTCTCAAACTTCAATATCAAAATCTCAACATTTTTCACCATTCATTTCTCAATCATTCATCTCATGTGATAATCATGTACAAGTCACAGTTATGTATTCACTTTTCCTTTCACAAACACAATTTTCTTAACAATTCCTCTATTTGTCATTCATTCATTTCACATCATCATTAGAATCAAATAATAAATAAATTCTCACATGTGATTTATAATCACAATTTACAAGTACTTACATTAATACAAAATTATATTACATTTGTTTCAAATACACATGATAAAATAAGAGTTTAATTACAAAATTTACAAAAACCTCAAAATACAAAATGGGACCTAGTGTCCTACCAATGCACTGTCGATGGTGAGGTGACACGGACACTATGCGTAATCGTGAAGCGCCTTACCAACTGTGGTCTACTGGGCCCTCTGTCCAAATCTTCAGTACCTACGCGTTGCAAAAGCGACGCGCTAAGCATAAAGCTTAGTGGTGCCAATAATACAAGAAAATATAATATGCAAATAAAAATAATAATTTCCTTGCTATTGTGTTCATAAGAAATGAGTAATTACTAACTTATTGTTTAGTCGAGGGCTAATCATATTTTATGATATTAACTTCTTCATGCATTTCGTTAATTTTTTTTTTCATGATCTTGAGCTTCCTTGTACTTTTGTAATCATTCCTGATACTTAATTTTCGTATTTTCTTTAATAATCAGTTCACAGTTATACTTTTCCATTCATTTGGTTGCCCAAGTAACCTATCTTGGATGACCGGATCGATAACGTCGTTGGCACTGGCACCGCGGTGCCTCGGGCCGTCATACCATGGGACGCAGAACGTCAACCACGTATGCAGTCAATATAGCTAAAAGCTATGATATCACATAATCGGGCATAAAAGCCATGAATACGGGCATAAAAGCCATGGATACAGGCACAAAGCCTTTCCTTTCGTAGTACTGCTAAAACTATACCCTATTGGCATGCCAAACTATCCAAACTAATCTAGTTAGGTATACTAGGGCATTTGATACTTTTAAATTTTTCAAATTTTGAATTTCAAGTTTTGGTGTCACTATTCACCTCATTGGTCAACAAAAATGTTGACTTTTGGATAGAAAATAGGTGTATTGGTTTTAACACCCCAAACATACCACATTTTATATTTAAAACTTGTTGGAATTGATTACTATTACCATTTCTAAGTTTAAACCAAGGAAAGCAGAAAATTTTAGTTTTTGAAGCATAAGTTTACTATTCCATTAAGCACTGTTGCAGTGGGAATTTGAAGAAATGGCAAACATGAAAGTTGTTCCTTATTTTGTCTAGTTGAATTTCCTTTTTTGAATCACTCCATTTGGAGTTTTGTAGCTCCAGATATGGTCCAAAAACCACAGCTGGCCGGATTTCCATTCTGCAGAAATTACCATATCTACAGTAACATGAACAGTGATTGCCACTGCCATTTGGGTTAGGTTCTGGTCATAATATGGGGTAGGTTTCTTCATGAAAGTTGTTTTTCTATGTCTTAACTTGTTACTGTAAAACTTTCAGGTCAATTGACCTTATCTACAGTGAGTTATGGCCAAATGAACAGTTACTGTTCATTTGGTCATTTCTGTAGGTGCTGTTGCAGGGTATCCGGATTGGGGCCAACTTTTGGTCCACTTGCTTTGGTATTTTGGGCATGGTTTCTTCATCAAGAATGTGCCATTATAAGCCTAGTTTCATGTCCAATTGGCCAAACACCAATTGGACCAACACAACCAAAGATATGGCAGTCCAAGTGGACTGAAATTTCATCACCTACATTGTCTTTAGGCAGCCTACACATTCACTTTGCCATGCATTAACTCACTTCAAATTATGATTAACTTGCCTTAAATGGTCACTAATTGACCACTAGAATGTCCATTAATCAATTCAAATGCCAAGTGCAATTTTCACCCTTAAAACCCTAATTCCCATTATGAATTTTCACAACTTACCTTAATTAACTACTAGTTCATTATCCTTATATTTATACACTTTAAACATGGTTTCTAGTTCACTCCAAGTCCATCACAAACACTCAATCCTATTCCTTCCTTAGGGCAGCCGAAATCCATGGCATACATACCCATAAGTTTCATTCATTTAATCCACAATTTCATACTCATTTTTAAGTCCTTAACATGGAACAAGAGATATACATGCATAATTAAGCACTAACCTCTTTGCTCAACTTATTGAGCTTGTAAAAACTCTAGAATTTCTCCTCTTTGTGGCTGCCTAGAGTTGCCTTGTGATGTGGGGACAAGTTTTAGTGAAGGTGACTTAGGGTTTAGTAGTGGAATTTCATGGGAATGGAAGAAATTAAAGGAAACTTTCATGGAGGGTTATGGAAAAGGGGAGGTCACGTTTTGGCTGAAGAAGAAGAAGAAGATGACCAGAATTTTTGGTCTCCTTTGGTCTCTTTTATTAGTTAATTAAAGGGTTGTTTAATTGTGATTGGAGGAAGCTTTTTAAATGACATCACAATATGTCATATTTGGCATTTTATTGCATTTTCTTTTCTTTTCTTTTCTTTTCTACTAACTTTCAATTAATTTTTCATCAATATTAATTCATATTTCATTTCATAATAATTATTTACTCAATTGGACAAGTCGGCCAAAAATCGTCTCTGAAGGCGAAATGACCAAAATGCCCTCCGTTTGGCTTAACGGGTCAAAATTGTCTGTACCGATTGTAAAATTTTTCTAAATATTTTCTTGGCATTCTAATGCCATAGGAACCTCAATGACCCTTCTCTGGAGTCCCAAAAATTATTTTATGAATTTTTTCCTGTCTAGGGCTCCTCGTTGCGAGAACCGCACCTTCCTCTGGTTACCCATCGCTTGGGCACCGGCTCATTTGACTTGGTTGTATGTTATTTCTAAAATTTTTCCTAAATTTTTCTTATTAATATTTGAGTTAATTTTGGTTCTTGAGTTTAGTTTAAATATTTTTTTCCGGACGTTCTAGGTATCCGACCGACACCATCAGAATGAGAATGTACGGAGTTGCTACGGAGGGTGTTACAAGTATTCTAAAAGAGGCACACACGTGTATATGCTATGCACCGTGAAGTACAAAGATGTATCATGATCCAAGCTTGAGATTGGTGGCCTGGTATGAAGAAGGACATAGCTGACTATGTGACTAAATGCTTGACATGTCAGCAAGTCAAGGAAGAACATCAAGTTCCATCTGGATTGCTACAGCCTATACGCATACCTGAATGGAAATGGGATCGGATTACCATGGATTTTGTAAGTGGTCTACCTCTCACCCAGAAGAAACATGATGCAGTATGGGTGATAGTGGATAGATTAACGGTCGACACTTTCTCGCCGCTTAGGACCGACTACTCACCGGAGAAGTTAGCGAATTGTATATCGCTGAGATAGTTAGACTGCATGGAATTCCACTTTCCATCATATCTGATCGGGACCCAAGGTTTACATCGAGATTTTGGAAGAAGTTGCATGAATCCTTGGGTACACAACTCCACTTCAGCACAGCTTTCCATCCTCAGACGGATGGGCAATCAGAAAGAGTAATCCAGGTCCTTGAGGATATGCTGAGGAGTTGTGTCATTGAGTTTGAGGGAAGTTGGGATAGGTACCTCCCACTGGCAGAATTTGCATACAACAATAGCTACCAAGCTAGCATTCAAATGGCCCCATATGAAGCACTGTATGGGAGAAAATGTAGAACTCCAGTGTGCTAGACTGAATTGGTTGAAGACAAACTGGTAGGGCTGCACTGTGAAACTGACGAGGAGAAAGTGAAACTAATCAAAGCCAATCAAAGTTGCCTCGCATGCATGTAAATCTTATGCCGACCTAAAGAGAAAAGAAATAGAATATGCGGTTGGCGACAAAGTGTTCCTCAAGGTGTCACCGTGGAAAAAGGTATTGAGGTTTGGAAGGAAAGGTAAGTTAAGCCCTAGGTTCATTGGCCCATATGAAGTCATTGAACGTGTGGGTCCAGTGGCCTATAGGCTAGCTTTACCTCAGTGGACAAGATCCACAATGTGTTTCACGTATCCATGCTCAGAAGATACCGCTCAGATTCTTCACATGTCATCTCCAGGGAAGAAATTGAAATACAACCGGATTTGACATATGAAGAAGAACCCATACAGATCCTGGCTCGGGAAGTAAAAGAATTGAGGAACAAGCAGATTGAGATTTTGATATTTTGATATTTTGTAGCTAATTTTTACTTTCTCATATGTATTTGAAGTTATGTAATGTATTCTGATGTTCATGTAAATAATGAAAGTTATGGCTATGAATGCAAAATTTGAGCATTTATTTATTGTTTGTATATGAGTATTATGAGAAATGGATGTTTGAGAAATGAAAAGGTTATTGAGAATTGAAATTGAGAAATGTTGTGGATATCTTGATATTGAGATTTTGTTGATGAATTGAAGTTGGGATTGTTTGGAAATTATTTGGAAGTGTTTTTAACAGGTTCCGAAGAACTGTTTTCTCCATTTTTAGCCGGTACTCTGCCGGATTTTCTTTAAAAATTTTCGTAAACTCAAATAAATTATAATTTCAATAAATGAACTATATTTCACAAACTATATTTAAAACTTTGATAAAAAAAAATTAATTAAGGTAAAATAGAGTGTGCCGGTACACCGTGTGACATAGCTTACTCGGATACACTGTAGCAGGGTAAGAGGTGTCACATTACTTTTAGCTAACAATTCTTCCAAAATTAATGTCAACCATACTTGTTATGTTAGTAGTATGCCCTAGAGCATATCATTTAGTATGTATCTTGTACATAATTTTATTAATAAAAGGCATTTCCACTTTTCCGTTTACATAATATATTTATGTGTAATAGAAAAGGTCCATTGATATTTTGTTAGAAATATTATTCTTAAGTTGTTAAGAATATGAGTGACAATATTTCTAGCACGAAGTATCATAAATAGGTTCACAATCGAGGATACTTCATAATAAGGACATGACTTATCCAGAATGATTGTATTCATGTTTATTCCCAAGTTACTTATATGAGATATAAATAAGATAGAATGGTGAGTCTCATGCCATATAACAAACATGATAGGCACTTATAAATGATAAGTAGGCCGAACCAGTGACACTTATGACAAGCACATGGAGTTTACTCTTGTTAATGTTTTGTCATAAATCATATCAGTGCATATAATCTTTAAACCTGAGATAGCACGATTATCTTGTATATAGGTAGTTTGAGTTTGATACTCCTTTCATACTTGTACTGTGTATGGGTATATGGGCATGTGTTGGCTCTACTAGTTATATATGGAGGTAGGTGTTGATCAAGATGGAATCTGCCTCTAAGTAAATAGAGATAAAATCCTATGTTCATTTAATTATTCTTGATGTTTCAAGTTCTGGCCAGACAGATAGATTTATTCGTAAAAGAGTTTCTAATGAGAAAATCTTTTAATCAAGAATTGGAATTAAAAGAGAACATAATATTCATAGCAAATGGAGTTTGACATAAACCATGACTCAAACTTGAGTTGGGATTTTGTAACAGAGATTCTAGTGCATGGTAACATATGATTATAGGTTCATTTAAGGTAAACCTTATTACTAATTGGGTGGCCATGGCATGCTATGCTAGGTGTTAACCATGGTCTATGAGGTTCATAAAATGATTTAGAGAAATTATTTATGGTAAGAAAGAGTTCTGATGAAATTAAGAGTTGATATCATGTCTCATTGCCAATTAGTGATGAGCCTAGTAAGCCACACACATACACAAGTTATCACCTAATTAAATATGATTTAATTAATTAATTAAAGAGTTTAATTGATTAATTAAATAGGTTTGGTTTGCAATTAGTTTGCAAAGTCCCTAGCATGACTTGAAACCAAATCTAGATTATTGGATGTATAATATAAGTTAAATTTATACTTAAAGTATTTAAATATGAATTTAATTAATGATAAATTAATTAATAGAGATTAATTAATTAATTTATATTTGATATAAATTAATTAGAAGAAGAAAAATAATTATTTTGGGTTGAGAACTCAAAATTAAGACACAGGGGCATTTTGGTCATTTTTGCAGTGTGACACGTGGCACCATGAAATGGTGACACATGGCATAACACATAAGCTTGCCAAATGTTTTTTAATCATGTAAGATGATTAAAATCAAGATTACATATAGGTTTGACACTTGGCACAATGTGATTGGGTCACTTAAACCTAGAGCTAATCAAAGGGTGACATGTGGCAAGGGTTTAATGTGTTAACCTAGCTATTTAAGTGTTGTTATGAGAAAATAAAATACAACCAGCAGCCACACTCCTTGGTCACGCCATTTTACAGCCCTCCCTCTATTCTTCTTCATCTCTCATCAATTCAAAGAGATTAGCCATCAATCTCTTGAATTAAGAACGCTAGAAATTGTTTCTAGTGTCCTGTTTACATCTCTAATATCTTAAAAGGCAGAACTTGAATTTCTAATTAATAGAAAAGGCTTTAGAAGCTGTTCAAGGGCTGCCATAGGTGTTCTTGGTGTGGACAAGCTAGAGGGACAACATCTGGTGTCCTGAAGACGAATCTCAAAGGCGTAGACACGCTGCAGTGCATCAAGAGGTTAGTGTAATCGTTCTTGATTTAATCTAGGGTTCTAAAATTAATCTGATTAATTTAAAAATCTTAAATGGCAAATACAGATCCAAAAACATATTAAAAGAGTTTTAATATGTTGTTTATCATTGAAATCAAATAGATAAAAATAAATCTTGCATGGTGCATGTGACCCTAGGTGAAAATTTTTGAATTCACTGGTATAAACTTGTGTTTTTCACGCCTGCTCCTTCAATTGGTATCGAGCCACTATATTTGCCATTTAGATTGTTGATTATATGATTTAATTGTATGATTTGATCATGAGATGATTGATCCATTGCTGGTTGGATCAAGAGGTGTGGCGGCATGCTTGATGAACTCCAACATGGTGCGCATGGCTTTGGAAGATCATGGTGCGCATGGTTGTTATTAAATTCTGCAATTGTTGCATGATGAAAGGTTCATCATATGACTAATTAAAATGTTTAATTAGGATTTTTAATCATACAATTAAATTATGATTTAAATCAGAATTTAAAAAATTGTTTGAATGTGATTCAAATCTGAATTTTAAAAGTTGTTTGAATGTGATTCAAATCTGAATTTTTAAAGTTGTTTGAATCATATTTAAATCTGATTTTTAAAATTGATTGAATAAAATTAGATCTGATTTTTAAAAATGTTTGAATGTGATTCAAATCTGATTTTTTAAAAAATGTTTGAATGTGATTCAAATCTGAATTTTTGAAGTTGTTTGAATGTGATTCAAATATGAATTTTTAAATTTGTTTGAATGAGATTCAAATCTGAATTTTTAAATTTATTTGAATCATATTCAAATCTGGATTTTTAAGTTGAATATGAGATATTCAATTTAATTTAAGTATGTATGTTTTATTTAATTGTTAAATAGTGATATGCATGATGGATGATCATGGACTATAAAAGACCAATGTGATTGGATTTATTTCTTTTATGTTTCTTTGGAATTGTAAATTAATTAATTTATTTTAATTTATTTTGGGCATGTATTATTAAGTTTGTAATAATTTTTGGTTATAATTTCATTTATTTAAGTTCTTGTAAATTCGCCTTGGTATGCCAAGGATTACTATGTAATATTGGATTACAAGAAGTTCAAGGAGGTTAAGAGCATTGGTGGGACCAGTGGGAGGAATTCAAGATCAAGTGTTGATTATGTACTCCTTCAGCAACTCTTGTAAAATGAATGAATGAAATGCACCTAGGAATACCGATTCAATTCTTGGTGGCTCGAATTGAATCCCTTAGAAAGTCCATGATCATACCATATTTACTGCTTATCCATGAATGCATGAGATGTATGGGAATGTATGCAATTATATGATATATGCATGCTAAATGGATAATGTGCAAAGTGAGACCATAATAGTAATTAGAATGACCATAAAATCTTCCAAACAAATGATTAAGTTGGAAATGCTATAATTAAAGTAATTATAACATAGGCCCTCCATTGGGGCAATTATTTTAAGAAATTTTAAATAGTTGCATGAGATGCAATTAATTTAAGAGATTTTCTTAAGAATAATTGTTAAGCATGAGATGTTGTAAATATGTAAATGGTTTAGTGGCCAATATTGGATGTACCTGAGGACATTAAAATCATTTACATAATTACTGGCTCAATGGGATCAACTTAACTAATGCAAGATAAGTCAATAATGGATGTACCTGAGATTTTGAGCATTAGGGGCTAGGTAAAGGATTGAATCTCACATGAGATGTGATGGGCAAGGAGTTGCTCACTTATAGTTTATTGTAATTCCAATAATGGATGTACCTGAGGATGATCAATAGAATTATAAGGATTCAATCACCCACTAGAAATCCATCCAACTAGGATTTTCGTTTTCTACTTTGGAAGTGTAGGATTCGCTAAGTTAGTGGGAGGACCAATTTGATTAAAAGACCATAATCATTTTGGTTAATTACATGATACATTTACTAATTAATCTGGTTATTTTCTGCAGTTAATTTTCTGATAAAAATGAGCACAAAACAACCACCACCATCCAATATCCTTGCAAGCATACTTGATCACAATAGGTTGACAGGACCTAATCTGTCTGATTGGCTAAGAAATTTGAAACTTGTCCTGAACCTTGAACATATAGGATATGTTCTAGATTCAAATGTTCCTGGTCCTTTTCCAGAGGCCACACAAGAGGAATATGATACTTTAGACAAGTGGAAGGAGCATGATATGAGAGCTAAGTGTTACATGCTTGCTTCCATGAGTAATGAGTTACAGAAGCAACATGAGAACATGCAGAGTGCGAGTGAGATCCTCCTTCACCTACAAGAGTTATATGGTGAGCACAGCAGGAATGCTAGGTATGAGATATCTAGACAGCTATTCCGTATGAGGATGTCTGAGGGACAGAATGTTGGGGATCATGTCCACAAGATGATTCGGCTGATTGAGCAGTTGGAACATCTTGACTTCAACATGGATTTCCACTATGACGGATTTGATCCTTCAGTTCCTTCCTGAGTCTTTTGGGAATTTTGTGACAAATTTCCATATGACTAAACAGGAATGCACCTTATCTGGTTTACTCAACAGGCTGGTTATTGCCCAAAAGAATATGCCAGGCAATAAAGGGAAAGAGGTAGCTTTGGTTGCATCTTCTTCTGCTGGAAAGTCCAACAAGAAGAAGGGCAATAAGAAAAAGAAACCTCAGATTCCTGGCCCTTCCAAGAAAATAGCTAAACAGAAAAGGAAGACCAAAGCTGACAAAGGCAAAGGAAAGTGTTTCCATTGCCAGTAAGAAAGTGTTTCTACTGCCCAGAGTATAGCAATCTAAAAGAATGCAATGCCATGGTGAAAACCAACTCAAGTTCAAAATATATTTGGCACTTAAGGTTATGTCATGTTGCAGAAGATAGGATTGTAAAACTGGAGAAAATGGGGATTCTATCCTCATTGGGCTCTGAGCCTACTCCAACTTGTGAATCTTGCCTTCAGGGTAAAATGACTAGATCACCCTTTGTTGGACAAGGGCTAAGAGCTGAAAATATTTTGGAGCTAATACATAGTGATGTATGTGGTTCATTTAAAGAAATGGCTAGAGGGGGTTTTCATTATTTTATTACCTTTACTGATGATAAAACAAGGTTTGGGTATTTGTATTTGATGAAATACAAACATGAATTTTTTTAAAAGTTCAAATAATTTAAATCTGAAGTAGAAAATCAAACAGGAAAGAATATTAAAGCTATTCGATCAGATCGTGGAGGTGAATATTTGAGTACTGAATTTGATGAATACTTGAGAGAGCATGGCATTGTTTCTCAACTGATACCTCCAGGAACGCCACAGCTGAATGGTGTATCTGAAAGGAGAAATTGTACCCTATTGGATATGGTACGTAGTATGATGAGCTATACTGATATGCCAATCTTCTTTTGGGGATTTGCATTAGAATCAACTTTGTATATTCTGAATAGGATTCCATCAAAATCAGTTTCTTCCACACCTTATGAGATATGGCATGGAAGAAAACCAAGTCTTAAGCTTGTTAAGATTTGGGGTTGTCCAGCTTATATCAAAAGTCAACACCGATAAATTGGAGACCGATCGTAAAAGGTCGATTTGTTGGATATACAAAAGATAGTTTTGGATATTATTTTTATTTGCCTACTTCACAAAAGGTTGTGATAAGTAGAGATGCCACATTTCTTGAACAACAGCTTGTTCAAGAAGGAGGCAAAGGAAGGAAAATAGAGTTAGAATTGGAGAATTCTGACCAACCAATGCATCGATGGATATAGATCCATCTAGTCAACCAATACCCATTAATGAAACATCTACACTGCTCCTCGTAGAACAACTGGTATCTCACCCACCTGAGATATGGTTTTCTTCATGAAGAAGAACAAGAGTTGTCTACTCATGAAGAAGTAGATCATGGAGATGATCCAATTTCGTATGAAGTTGCTATATCTGATATAGACTCTTCAAAATGGATTGATGCTATGAAATCCGATATTGATTCCATGTATAAGAATCAAGTTTGGGATCTTGTTGACCCATCTGAAGGTATTATACCTATAGGGAACAAATGGGTTTTTAAGAAGAAAATTGGTTATGATGGAAAGGTAGAGACCTATAAGGCAAGGCTAGTAGCGAAAGGGTTTCGCCAAAGGCAAGGAATCGACTATGAGGAGACTTTCTCGCCTGTTGCCATGCTTAAATCAATTAGGATTTTATTAGCAATAGCTGCATACTATGATTATGAGATTTGGCAGATGGATGTCAAAACAGCTTTTCTCAATGGATACATTGAAGAAAAGATTTGCATGGAACAACCTAGGGGATTTGAATCCCAAGATGGTTCCATGGTATGCAAGCTAAAGCGATCCATTTATGGGTTGAAACAAGCTTCGAGGAGTTGGAACATCCGTTTTGATGAAGCCATTAAATCCTTTGGTTTTATCAAAAATGAGGATGAGCCATGTGTATGTAAGAAGATTAGTGAAAGCATATCACTTTCCTTGTCTTATATGTGGATGACATACTGTTGATGGGTAATGACACAGGTATGTTGACGACTATAAAGGTATGGTTGTCAAATACATTCTCCATGAAAGACTTAGGGGAGGCAACCTATATTCTTGGAATTCGCATCTATAGAGATAGAGCGAAAAGAATAATTGGTTTATCCCAAGGTCTATACTTGGAAAAGGTGTTAAAGAGGTTTAACATGCTTGATTCCAAGAGAGGATTGTTACCAGTGAGACATGGTATCCATCTTTCTAAAGAGATGTCTCCAAAGACACCTGAAGAAATAGATAAAATGGCAATGATTCCATATGCTTCTGCTATTGGAAGTTTAATGTATGCAATGTTGTGTACTAGGCCGGATATCGCATATGCTGTTAGTTTCACTAGCAGGTATCAATCCAATCTAGGTTTGGAACACTGGATAGCTGTCATGAATATTCTTAAGTACTTGAGAAGAACTAAGGATTTATTCTTGATTTATGGAGTTGGAGTCTTGCAATTGGATGGTTATACTGATTCTGATTTCCAATCAGATATCGATGATAGAAAGTCTACCTCTGGATATGTGTTCATTTATAACGGAGGTGCAATCAGTTGGAAGAGTTCCAAACAGAGCACGACTGCAGATTCCACTACAGAGGCTGAGTAAATTGTCGCATCGATGTCGCAAAGGAAGTCGCTTTGGATAAAGAAGTTCGTGATGTAACTTACGTAGTTCCTTCCATTGAGTCAACAGTTCCACTACACTGTGACAATAATGGAGCAGTCATACAGGCTAAGGAACTAAGGTCTCACCCAAAATCCAAACACATAGAAAGGCACTACCACATTATCAGAGATATAGTTGGGCAAGGCGATATAGCCATGCAGAAAAATAACATCAGCTAAAAAATCCAGCTGATCCATTCACTAAGCCTATGTTACAGACTTAGTTAGATCGACATCTTGAGAAGATAGGTCTAAGATATTGTAATGAATGGCTCTAGTGCAAGTGGGAGATTGTTAGTAGTATGCCTTAGAGCATATCATTTAGTATGTATCTTGTACATAATTTTATTAATAAAAGGCATTTCCACTTTTCCGTTTACATAATATATTTATGTGTAATAGAAAAGGTCCATTGATATTTTGTTAGAAATATTATTCTTAAGTTGTTAAGAATATGAGTGACAATATTTCTAGCACGAAGTATCATAAATAGGTTCACAATCTAGGATACTTCATAATAAGGACATGACTTATACAGAAAGATTGTATTCATGTTTGTTCCCAAGTTACTTATATGAGATATAAATAAGATGGAATGGTGAGTCTCATGCCATATAACAAACATGATAGGCACTTATAAATGATAAGTAGGTCAACCAGTTGACACTTATGACAAGCACATGGAGTTTACTCTTGTCAATGTTTTGTCATAAATCATATCTGCATATAATCTTTAGACTGAGATAGCACAATTATCTTGTATATAGGTAGTTTGAGTTTGATATCGCTTTCATACTTGTACTGTATGGGTATATGGGCATGTGTTGGCTCCTACTAGTTATATATAGAGATAGGTGTTGATCAAGATGGAATCTGTTCTCTAAGTAAATAGAGATAAAATCCTATGTTCATTTAATTGTTCTTGATGTTTCAAGTTCTGGCCAGATGTATAGATTTATTGTAAAAGAGTTTTTGATGAGAAAATCTTTTTAATCAAGATCTGGAATTAAAAGAGAACATAATATTCATAGCAAATGGAGTTTGACATAAACCATGACTCCAGCTTGAGTTGGGATTTTGTAATAGAGAGATTCTAGTGCATGGTAACATATGATTATAGGTTCATTTAAGGTAAACCTTATTACTAATTAGGTGGCCATGGCATGCTATGCTAGATGTTAACCATGGTCTATGAGGTTCATAAAATGATTTAGAGAAATCATTTATGGTAAGAAAGAGTTCTGATGATATTAAGAGTTGATATCATGTCTCATTGCCAATTGGTGATGAGCCTAGTAAGTCACACACATACACAAGTTATCACCTAATTAAATATGATTTAATTAATTAATTAATTAAAGAGTTTAATTGATTAATTAAAAAGGTTTGGTTTGCAATTAGTTTGCAGAGTCCCTAGCATGACTTGAAACCAAATCTAGATTATTGGATGTATAATATAAGTTAAATTTATATTTAAAGTGTTTAAATATGAATTTAATTAATGAGAAATTAACTAATAGAGATTAATTAATTAATTTATATTTGATATAAATTAATTAGAAGAAGAAAAATAATTATTTTGGGTTGAGAACTCAAAATTAAGACACAGGGGCATTTTGGTCATTTTGCAGTGTGACACGTGGCACCATGAGATGGTGACACATGGCATAACACATAAGCTTGCCAAATGTTTTTTAATCATATAAGATGATTAAAATCAAGATTACATATAGGTTTGACACTTGGCACAATGTGATTGGGTCACTTAAACCTAGAGCTAATCAAAGGGTGACATGTGGCAAGGGTTTAATGTGTTAACCTAGCTATTTAAGTGTTGTTATGAGAAAATAAAATACAACCAGCAGCCACACTCCTTGGTCACGCCATTTTGCAGCCCTCCCTCTATTCTTCTTCATCTCTCATCAATTCAAAGAGATTAGCCATCAATCTCTTGAATTAAGAATGCTAGAAATTGTTTCTAGTGTCCTGTTTACATCTCTAATCTCTTAAAAGGCAGAGCTTGAATTTCTAATTAATAGAAAAGGCTTTAGAAGCTGTTCAAGGGCTGCCATAGGTGTTCTTCGTGTGGACAAGCTAGAGGGACAACATTTGGTGTCCTGAAGACGAATCTCAAAGGCGCAGACACGCTGCAGTGCATCAAGAGGTTAGTGTAATCGTTCTTGATTTAATCTAGGGTTCTAAAATTAATCTAATTAATTTTAAAATCTTAAATGGCAAATGCAGATCCAAAAACATATTAAAAGAGTTTTAATATGTTGTTTATCATTGAAATCAAATAGATAAAAATAAATCTTGCGTGGTGCATGTGACCCTAGGTGAAAATTTTTGAATTCAATGGTATAAACTTGTGTTTTTCATGCTTCCGTTCCTTCATGTTATTATAGTTTCTATCCTAAAGGACTAGTCACTGATGCATTAAAATTTATTCCCCTGTAAAAGGAATAGCAACAAAACATATAATTCTAACACTAAATATAAATAAGTAGTGCTGGGATCAAATAATAACTAATTGTTTTCTCCAAAATTAAGAACTTACTAGCAGCTACATTTAAAGTTTTTGCTCTTTCTCCTTGGTGCATAGTGGATGCTCTGACTGGTGCGCCACTATGTTCGAGTTGATTTGTTGTGCTAGCATTGCTAGGAATATCGATTTTGTTTCTATCTCGGCTCTGATCGACTATCTGCGAATTTTGGAGAGAAAATTGAGGTGCTCTAGCACAATCTCTAACAAATTGTCCATGTTCACCACAATTGTATTAGGTGTTAGTAGTATGCCCTAGAGCATATCATTTAGTATGTATCTTGTACATATTTTATTAATAAATGGCATTTCCACTTTTCTTTTTGTATAATATATTTATGTGTAATAGAAAAGGTCCATTGATATTTTGTTAGAAATATTATTCTTAAGTTATTAAGAATATGAGTGACAATATTTCTAGCACAAAGTATCATAAATAGGTTCACAATCGAGGATACTTCATAATAAGGACATGACTTATCCAGAATGATTGTATTCATGTTTGTTCCTAAGTTATTTATATGAGATATAAATAAGATGGAATGGTGAGTCTCATGCCATATAACAAACATGATAGGCACTTATAAATGATAAGTAGGTCGAACCAGTGACACTTATGACAAGCACATGGAGTTTACTCTTGTCAATGTTTTGTCATAAATCATATCGATGCATATAATCTTTAGACTGAGATAGCACGCTTATCTTGTATATAGGTAGTTTGAGTTTGATCGCTTTCATACTTGTGTATGGGTATATGGGCATGTGTTGGCTCCTACTAGTTATATATGGAGGTAGGTGTTGATCAAGATGGAATCTGTTCCTCTAAGTAAATAGAGATAAAATCCTATGTTCATTTAATTGTTCTTGATGTTTCAAGTTCCTGGCCAGGACAGATAGATTTATTCAGAAAAGAGTTTCTGATGAGAAAATCTTTTTAATCAAGAACTGGAATTAAAAGAGAACATAATATTCATAGCAAATGGAGTTTGACATAAACCATGACTCCAGCTTGAGTTGGGATTTTGTAATGCAGAGATTCTAGTGCATGGTAACATATGATTATAGGTTCATTTAAGGTAAACCTTATTACTAATTGGGTGGCCATGGCATGCTATGCTAGGTGTTAACCATGGTCTATGAGGTTCATAAAATGATTTAGAGAAATCATTTATGGTAAGAAAGAATTCTGATGATATTAAGAGTTGATATCATGTCTCATTGCCAATTAGTGATGAGCCTAGTAAGTCACACACATACACAAGTTATCACCTATTTAAATATGATTTAATTAATTAATTAAAGAGTTTAATTGATTAATTAAATAGGTTTGGTTTGCAATTAGATTGCAAAGTCACTAGCATGACTTGAAACCAAATCTAGATTATTGGATGTATAATATAAGTTAAATTTATATTTAAAGTGTTTAAATATGAATTTAATTAATGATAAATTAATTAATAGAGATTAATTAATTAATTTATATTTGATATAAATTAATTAGAAGAAGAAAATAATTATTTTGGGTTAAGAACTCAAAATTAAGACACAGGGGCATTTTGGTCATTTTGCAGTGTGACACGTGGCACCATGAGATGGTGACACATGGCATAACACATTAGCTTGACAAATTTTTTTTAATAAAGTAAGATTATTAAAATCAATATTAAATATAGCTTTGACACTTGTCACAATGTGATTGGGTCACTTAAACCTAGAGCTAATCAAAGGGTGACATGTGGCAAGGGTTTAATGTGTTAACCTAGCTATTTAAGTGTTGTTATGACAAAATAAAACACAACCAGTAGGCACACTCCTTTGTCACGCCACTTTGAGGGTTTTTATCACTTCTTCTTCATCTCTTATCAATTAAAAGAGATTAGCCATCAATCTCTTGAATTAAGAACACTAGGAATTATTTCTAGTGTCCTGTTTACATCTCTAATCTCTTAAAAAGGCAGAACTTGAATTTCTAATTAATAGAAAATGCTTTAGAATCTGTACAAGGGCTGACATAGGTGTTCTTGTTGTGGACAAGCTAGAGGACAACATCCGGTGTCCCAAGACGAATCTCAAAGGCGCAGACACGCTGCAGTGCATCAAGAGGTTAGTGTAATCGTTCTTGATTTAATCTAGGGTTCTAAAATTAATCTGATTAATTTTAAAATCTTAAATGGAAAATACAGATCCAAAAAACATATTAAAAGAGTTTTAATATGTTATTTATCATTGAAATCAAATAGATAAAAATAAATCTTGCATGATGCATGTGACCCTAGGTGAAAATTTTTGAATTCAATGGTATAAACTTGTGTTTTTCACGCTTCCGTTCCTTCAGTAGGCTCCAGTGGCTTTACGACAAATACCCCCATGTAGTTTGCCACAATATTTACAGATACGAGGAGGATAGGAACTTCTGGTTGTTCGACGACTAGGTCTTGGTGGTCTCTGCTCTAATGATCTGCCTCTGTCATATCCCTGAGCTCGGGGCTCCTCAAATTCTTTTCTCTTCCCCAAATTACTGCTTGAGCTCTGACCCATAGGTTTCTCCCTCTTTTCTATTTCACACTACCCTTGAGGGGGTTCGGTTTGTGCTTCAGCTTTAGCTGACAGTGTATCAGCCATTTATTGAAAGAAAGTGGTCATTTGCTGTGCCATTTGCTGGGCCATTTGTGCAGTAATTTGTACAGGTGGGGCTGTTAAAGTCGAGCTTTCGACTCTCTGAGGGGCTGGGGCCTCACCTTGTACTTCCGTTGTCACAGACTGTTCTATTGTCTCATCCTTCTCTTCCATATCTTTTCACAGGATTTTCTATTTCCTGTACAACCAACACAAGGAGATTTCGCTCAATTAGTTCATATTTATGATGCAAACTATATGTATCAAACATTTGAGCAGTTGCATTTACCAATAAAAGTTTCCAAATTCACATTTCAAAATTTACATTAAAACCATTGTTCTAATACCACTAAACATGTCACACCCTATTCCTCCATAAGATGTAACATGATCCCGTAGTACATATATAAATTACCGTACTTCGCCTACCGGTAACCCATTAAATATACTACAAGGGATTTTAACTCAACTTTCGTGAAATTTAAATCATTGATTAAAATCTGGTGTTATAAAATTTTTTAAAATTTCGCTAGAGTGCCGGCTGTATTTTGAGAAAACAGTTCTTTAAAACCTGTAAAGAAACACACTTCCAATATGATTTCTCAAATACAACTCTAATAAACTTCATTTCATCTCACAATTCAATCTCAATAATCAAATCAATTTATTTTCAAACCAACCTCATCATAAAATAAACATTTCAATTATTACAAGACTCAAAAATTAATATTACAAAACTATACAGGTAAAAGAAATCTCAAATTTAAATTACAATAATTTACATTTAATTACATACCAAATATTTTATAAGAGTTTTTGTACAACTGCTCAAATAATTTACATACATATTATTACATGCATACATCAAACTTATGTACATGGGTATACTTATGATATACCTGGAGCTGATCTGAAAGTGTCTTCAAAGAAGCTTACTCAACTACTCTATGCTCTTTTCACCTGCAACAGCATACAAAGCTATCACTGAGTTGTGACACCCCTTACCCGTCTACAGTGTAGCCGAGCAAGTTATGCTACTCAGTGTGTCGGAGCACCAATTTATGTTTCTATTACAATTTATCCCTTTTAATTCATTTATTTTCAATTTTTGATAAATCTGGATTTTTTCGCAAATTTTATAGAAAATCCGGCAGAGTGCCGGCTATAAATTGGAAAAACAATTCTTCTAAACCTGTTTAAAAACACTTCCAATATAATTTCCAAATCCAAACTCTATTATACAAATTTCAAGTCAATCTCAAAATGTCAATCTCAAATCACAATACTATTTTCAGAAATTTTTCTTTTCACTTCATTACTGGAAGCACATTCATAAATTTTTCTCAACATTTCACTTATAAACATACATTATACAGAAAATTTCAATAACATGAAATTTCATATATTTACATTATTACATAATTACAAGAGTTTATAGTTACAAACCAAAATTAATACAAAATGCAAAATACAAAGTGCTACCCTAAAATCCTAATGTCCTACCATATGCACTGTAGATGTGAGGTGACTCTGGACTCCGGATGCAAGTCTAAAGGCTCACTCGACCGATGTCCGGGGCTCACCACTAGGTCTCCAGCACTGCGTGGCAAAGCGCAGCTAAGCAATTCGCTAGTGGTGACATTATAAAATAATATAAAATAGGAATAAAAATAAGTATGCAGAATGTATGTTAACATTTTTGGGTAAACTTAATTCCTGATATTTTTTTGTAGTATTATTTGATTAAAATTTGGTAAAAGTTATTATCATTGCCCAGGTAACCCATACTAGTCGACTGGACTGGATAAATGGGTAACCTGGCATTGGGTACTAAGTACCTCCGACCATCACACTATTGGTCACATTGTATCTCCCAGTGTGTAATAGAACAGCTGATAAGCTGTAATAATTATCAGGGATAAAATCCTGAATGTAACAACTCAAATAACATAGCCAAAGGCTATTATGTCACAGAATGGCATGGAAAGCCATGAAACATAGAATGGCATGAAGCCATATGCAGTACTGCTAACAGAACTCTATTGGCATGCCAAGCTATCCAAACCAATCTTGTTAGGTATACTAGGGCATATTACACTTTTAAGTTTCACAATTTTTGAATTTCAAGTTTGGTGTTACTATTCACTTCATTAGTCAACCAAAATATTGACTTTTACATGAATAATAGGTATATTAGTTTTAATACTCCCAACATACCACATTTTGCATTCTAAATTTGTTGGTGTTGGTTACCAATACCATTTCTAAGCTTAATGTCAATTGGGCAAAAGTTTCAGTTTTCATGCCTTGTCTTTACTGTTCTATTAGTCATTTTTGCAGTGGGAATTTGACAAAATGATCAATATGAAAGTTGTTCCTTATTTTGTCTAGTTGCATTACTTTTTTTGAATCACTCCATTTGGAGTTTTGTAGCTCAAGTTATGGCTCAAAAACCACAACTAGTGGGATTGAAATTTCTCCAGAATTTTTAACTGACCAAATCTATAGTGTTAGGAACAGTAACTACAACTCACTTTTTGAATATGTTCTGGTCATAATTTGGGTTAGGTTTCTTCATGAAAGTTGTAGATATATATCTCAACTTGTTTCTGGTAAAATTTTAGATCAATTGGAATTTTCTACACTGAGTTATTTCCAAATGACCAAATACTGTTCATTTGGTCATTTTGCCCAGACAGAATGCAGGTCACCTGGATTAGGACAATCTTTTGGTCCACTTAATTTGGTTTTCTGGGCATAGTTTCTTCACCAAAATTGTGCCATTATGTGTCTGGTTTCATGTCTAATTTTCCTTGCACCAATTGAACCTCTACAATTCAAGTTATTGCTACCTAAACCTGCTGGACTCATGACCAGTCCTGCAGGTCACCAAGGGCAGCCACACCAAACTCCAATCCCACTACACCATTCGCTTCATTTTTTATTTAAACAGAACCAAATGGTCACTAATTGACCATTAGAACCTACTTCCATCATCACATGGTCAAAGTCTTCATTTTCCCACCCCAAACCCTAACTCAAACATTACAAACCATGCATTATCATTGCATTTCATCAATCCACTCAATTCATGCATATTGAGGGCAGCCAAATTATCACTTTAACTCCATAAAACTCATCACATCCATACCCTAACCAAGTCTGCCAAAATTTAGGGTTGACATACAAATGATATTCAACAAATTTTCTTTATAATTTACGCTCATTTAAGGTCCTTAAACATGAATTCAAAGTAAAAACCGAGGTTAGGTCACTAACCTCTTATGGAGTGAGATTTCCCACTTGCTAGAGTTCCTCTTTTTCCTTTCTTTTTGCTCCCAAAAGAATCACCAAGATGTAAGAACACTTTTTTGTGTTGGGAGTATAGGGTTTAGCAGGGTAGAAGCTAGTGAAAATTAAGCTTGAAAAAGCTTGAAAATGGTGGTTATGGAGGAGGGTCACGGCAAGAAAAAGAAAAGAAGAGAGAGATCTGATTTTTTTTGTTCATTTCCAGCCCATTTTTGTCTCTTTTAAGTGTATTTAGTGAATGGTGATTGGGGGAGGCATTGTAATGGCATAAGCATGAGGTCATAATTCTAAATTTCCTTCATTTTCTTTTCTTTTCTTTTCTACTCATTTTCAATTTAATTTTTAGCAATATTTATTCATATTTTAGATCATAATAATTATTTACTTAATTAAACAAGTCGGTCAAAAATCACCTCTGAAGGTGAAATGACCAAAATGCCCTCCATTTGGCTTAACAGACTAAAATTGTTTTTACCAATTGAAAAATTTTTCTAAGCATTTCTTTGGCATTCTAATGAAATAAGAACCTCAATGACCCTTTTCTGGAGTCCCCCCGGGTCTAGGGCTCCTAGTTGCGTGAACCGCAACTTCTCACTAGGTTACCCATCGTTAGGGCACCAGCACATTTAACTTGGTTGTATTTTATTTCTAAATTTTTTCCTAAATTTTTCTTATTAATATTTGAATTAATTATGGTTCCTCACTTTAGTTTAAATATTTTTCCGAACGTCTATTTAGCCCCAAATCGAAAATCGGTCACGGAATAGTAGATGCGGACTAGCTAAAGTGAGGATGTTACATGAGTGGTGAACTCAGTGGTGCACAACTATAATTTAAAATCTAATACCATATATATGTTGATAGAATTATAACAAATAATTTGGAAATCTTGAACTTCATAAAAATTCCAATGGTCATAATAATCGTTGTCAATAATATAATCATTTGTTAAAATAACCTTGATTAAGAATTTCAATTTGTCAAATCACAATTGAACAATTAAAGTAATTCCAGTAATTTATGGAAATAAATATTAATTTCAATAAAATCAAGTATGCATATATCCCATTTGAAATCAAAATTCTTTGCTATTCAAAAGCCATTATTTATCTCACTAACTATGTAAGACTAATCCGAAAGGGCCATTTTCGGGGTGATTCTAACTCCCTATGGTCGGGGACGTCGAATCGGATTCTAACTCCCTATGGTCGAGGAGGTCAAATCATCGTGCACAGTACACACCACAATAATGAAACTTCTGAAAGGGCCATAACAAATAAAAACTTAGATCTAACCTCTAATAAAAGGACAATCTAAGCCAGTACACGTACCATGGTAATCAAAACAAAGCTAACTCCATTGTCTCCTTAACAAATGAGAGAGATGGGTAATAACCTAGTTAAGCATCTATAGTGAGATATAAAATAATATCATTAATCTCATTGTCCTTTTGTGAGCATAAATCACAATACAATTCAGTTCAAAGTCAATTCCAATATCCAATAATTTTTATGCTCATCACAATTAAAAACATAAATTTGTATTTTTCCATGCAAATTGCCCATCATAATTCAAAACATATTCTATCAAAATCTTTCAAAAAATAATTTATTCAATCCACAATAATGCTTAATACTTGTTAAAATACCATTTCACAAAGCTAAATTCATACATAATATAACAATTTCTATAATCATTGAATTAAATCCAATACTTGATAAACATAATACAGAAGGAAAATACGTAATTTAATCTTACGAAATTTTCAAAACAAAATCAATTAAAAACTAGTTGTGCACAAACCTCTGATAAGCCACCTCTTGGCCTTGACTCAGTGAGTCTTTTCCCTTCCCAGTGCCTTTTCTAACTGAAACACACAATTTAAAGTGTTTCAGTACTCATTTAAATTGTTTCTAATAATAAGGTTCAATAATTAAATTTTATTAATAATATTCCTTTCATTAGTTAACCTGTAATGTAGACCTTTAATGCACACTAGGTGAATTAGTTTTAATGTCACTAATATGTTCCATTTTTCATTTCTCACATGTTGACATATGTTTCCAATTTCATTTCAAAGCTCACTGCATTTTATTATAATTATTTAGATTTCATGGCCAATGTTTACTATCTATTGGACTAAGCTACAGTGTAAATTTAATAGATTTCTCTTCATAAAATTGTTTTTCATTGTGTCTTCTTTAATTTCTTTTTTGAATCATGTCATTTGTATTTGTATAACTCAAGTTATGGTCAATTGACCATAACTAGGTCAATTCTGAATTTTGGTTCTCTTACTAGGCAGTTTTAGTATTACACTTTGCCAATTTTATTTGAGTAGGTTGCTTCCATATTTAGGTCTATTACTCCGTATAAGATATGTTACCCTATGTTATGGTCACTAAGAATTTTTTATTATAATTTTTCAAGTCTTGTAGAGTTACTTATGGTCAAGTTATTGGACTAGACTCAATGGCCTTGTAGTGACAGGATGTTCAACTAGGGCAGTAGATTTGACCTAACATTTGAGCTTCTTACATTCATAAGGTGAGGGAGAGGTCTAAAACAAAGTTGAAGCTATTTCTTAGCTTTCCAGAATGGTATGGCTCATTTTGTTTGAAGACTTCTAGTGGCAGTTTTACTTAAAACACTTTGCTGGAGTTAATAGTCATTTGAACCATTTCCAGATTTTGTATGCCAAATTAATCAAGTTAATTGACCTAGTTCCCTAAATTTTTGGGCTTTGGTCAAAAAACCATTATTGTAGGCCTATGTCTTAGTAAAAATTTGGCACTGGTTTTAGGGCATTTGGAGTTATATGGATCAAGTTATGATCATTTTACTATTGCTGGTCAAGTTGCACTTATATTGCAAAGTTTAGGTCATTTTTAGGTCAAAGTCAATTCGGCCAGTTTTTGCAACCCAACTTGTGCAAGCATTTTGACTTGGTTCTGGACATTTCTAGGCTTTGATGTCTTTATAAGAGTTGTAGCTCTATATCTAAGCTTTCCATGGTATAAATTTTAGGTCATTTGGACCTGTTTTGAGTGTGTTATGGCCAAAATACTGACTATTATTCATATGGTCAAAATTCTGGGTTTTCATGTCATGTAATTCCGGATTTGGTCATTCTTTTAGGTCACTTCTAAGAAGAATTTGGATAAGGTTTCTGCATGAAAGTTGGTTTATATTGAGTCTAGTTTTACCTCCAATTGGCCTCATACCAATTGGAGTCACAACTTTACACTTATAACCTAATTTATATACTACCAACAATCACAACCTGCATAAGAGAATTTACACTTCCAATTTGGCAATCCTCCTCCTCCCAATACTTCAATATTCATTCTTGGCACTTATATATTTATTCAACACAATTCCAGCAAAGTAAATTGGGCAGAATACTCAAGTAATATAGGCTCCCATGGCTGCCTAAAATTGGGCAGTCGAATAACTCAACAATTCCATCAATTTTCACCACTAATCAACTCATCTCAAGCTAAACATAAACTTTACTTAAACAAGGGAAGAAAATGGGCACTTACCTCAACTTGTGCTTCACAAATCCATGGAATTTTCTCTCCTTTTTGCTGTTTTTATGTTGCCCATGGTTTGTAGACAAGATTTAGTGAAGACACTTAGGGAGAAAGTGATTTGATCATGGGTAGATTGATACTTCTTTCATGGCCAGCTATGGTGGAACCTTAAAGAATTTGAGAGAAATGGAATTCTGCTATGAGGTGAGGAAGATGAAGATGAGTGTGTTAGTGGGATATGCTATCCACTTGGCCTTTTATACCTCTACTTAATCAATTATGTAACAACCCTATGTTTGGTAGTGCGTTCTACTGTTCTAGTGACCAGTGTTGTCCGGATAGTTAGGATGCCTAGAACTACATTTAAATGTTAGTGGGGAGACATAAAATAATGAAATACAATAAAGGAAAATACAAGAAAAATAAAGGAAAAATAATAGCAATGAAATATAACCAAGTTAAACGAGCCGAGAACCATAACGATGGGTAACCGCACTAGAAAGTTACGGCGTGAACTGTTGACTAGCCCTGGACCACGGGGAACCCTGGAAAATATTTTTAAGACTTAAATGAATATCTATTGAAGTATAAATGTCATTATAAATATCAAAAAACAATTAAATAATTAGTACAAAGAAAAACGAGAAATCGAGAAAATGACAAAACTCAGTGTTACAGAAAAATCGAGAATGCAACCTGAATAGGGGCATTGTGGTCATTTGACATCCCGAGTTGCCTTTTGAACTAAATGTCCATTAAAAAGAAATGATATTACACTTGGAAAATGTCATGAAAAATTAAAATGGTGGTACATAATTTAAACAGAAAAAGAAATGAGGTAAAAAGTGAAAATTGTGAAACTTTAGATTAATTAATCTTAACCACACTTAGTGCTCCACTAAGTGAAGTTAGTGGACATTAAAATATCACAAATGGGACAGCATAAGTCATCTTCAACCTTCAGAATTTGCACTAGCCGAAGCTCTCCCATGAAAGCTCCCATGGCCAAAGTGAAAACACCTCCATGCACCATGATTTAGCCATAAAAAACCTTAAGCTTCCTTCATTAAACTTGACCTCCATACCTTGGGCAGCATACTAGGAGCAAGAAAGTTAAGTTTTGGTGAGGTTTTGAAGAACTTCAAAAGTGGTAAGTGAGTATTTTCAATTCTTGTTTCATTAAAAGTGTAACCAAGGTTGTGGGTAGTTGATTTATGGAAGAATTTTTGAAGTATGATGTTTTAATAGAGATGTACATTTTGGCAGCCATGGAAATTCTGTATATGTAGCTTTTTTTTACTTGTTTATGGTTGTCTAAGATGTTATTATTAATGGTAGCATGGATATGTGTATAATAGTTTGAATTTGGACATGTAAATGAGGTATGTCATGTGGTTAATTATTGCAATTGGACTTGGAAAAAATTCTGAGTTATAATGTGTTTGTTGAGAGTGGTTACAAGCTGCCAAAATGACCAAAATGTGAAGTAAAGTTTGTTAATGTTACGGTACAAACTAAAATTGGCATGGAAGAATTATTTTGGTAAGTGTTGGATGTGTAATTGGTAAGGATAAACAATGTGTAATAGGGCAGTGTACATTTTAGCTTAGAACCTTAAGTGTGTGACTCCAATTGGTATGAGACCAATTGGAGGTGAAACTAGGCACAAAATGTACCAACTTTTATGAAGGAAGATTACCTAAATTCTGCCTAGAAGGTGACTTAAAAAATGACCAAATCCGGATTAGTGACTTGAAAGCCTGAAAATTGACCATTTGGGTAGTAGTTAGTGTTTTGACCATAACTCACTCAAAATAGTCCCAAATGGCCTGAACTTTTTACCATAAATAGTTTAGACATATATCTACAATTCTTATGAAGACACCAAAGCCCAAAAATGGCCAGAACCAAGCCAAATGGCTTGCATAAGTTCAGGTACCAAAACTGGCCGAGCCAAAAGTGACCTAAAAATGACCTAAAGTTACCATTTTGGTGTATTCTGTCCAGCATTGGTAAATTGACCATAACTTGGTCTACAGAACTCAGAATGACCTGAAATTTTGCCCTGCATGCAATAAGACATAGACCTACAAGTTTGTAGTTTGGATCAAAACTTGAAAACCGATGGAACAAGGTCGTCCAGCTAGGTCAAAATAGTACACCGAAATCCGGCAAATTGCAATAAAATGCAATATACTTGAAAGTGAATTTGGTAACATGTACTAACACTAAAAGGCTATAAAATGTGACATATTGTTAACATTAAACCTAATTCATCTAAAGCGCATCAAGGGTCAACATTTTAGGTTGACTAAGGAAAATAATAGAATTTAATAGATTAATTATTAAGCCTTATTATTAGAGATAGTTTAAATGAGTACTGAAACACTTCAAATTGTGTGTTTCAATTAGCAAAGACTCAGGGGAGGGGAAGGAAACACTGAGTCAGGACCAAGAGACATTTATCAGAGGTTTGTGCACTACTAGTTTTCAACTGATTTTGTTCTGAATATTTCATATGATTAAATGACATATTTTTCTTATGTATTATGTTTAACAAGCATTGGATTTAATTGAATGATTATTGAAATTATTATTATATGTATGAATTTAGCTTTGTGAAATGGTATTTCCACAAGTATTAAGCATTGTTGTGAATTGAATAAATTATGTTTTCGAAAATTATGATAGAACATGTTTTGAATTGTGATGGGAATTTGCATAGAAAAATGCAAATGTATGATTTGAATTGTGATGAGCATAAGAATTATTAGATATTGAAATTGACTTTGAATCGAATTGTATTGTGATTTGTGCTCACTAAAAGGATTGTGATATTATTTTATATCTCACTATAGATGCTTGACTAGGTTATTACCCATCTCTCTCATTTTTTGAGAAGACAATTGTAACACCCTCACTGTAGCAAATCTGCATATTCTACTGTTCTGGTGACCGGTGTCGGTTTGGATAGCTAGAACGTCTGGAAAAATATTTAGACTAGAGTGAGGAGTCATAAATAACTTAAATAATAATAAGAAAAATTTAGGAAAAATTTTAGAAATAAAATACAGCCAAGTTAAATAAGCCGTGCCCTAGCGATGGGTAACCCAGTGGGAAGTTGCGGTTCTCGCAACTAGGAGCCCTAAACTCGGGAGAAAATAATCTTTAAAACTCCAGAGAAGAGTCATTGAGGTTCTATGGCATTAGAATGCTAAGAAAAGGTTTAGAAAAATTTTTCGATCAGTACAGACGATTTTGGTTCAATAAGCCAAACAGATGGCATTTTGGTCATTTCGCCTTCAGAGACGATTTTTGGCCGACTTGTCCAGTTAAGTAAATAATTATTATGAGATAAAATGTGAATAAATATTGCTAAAAATTGAATTGAAAATGAGTAGAGAAAAGAAGAAAAGAAAATGAAAGAAAATACCTAATTATGACATCATATGATATCATTAAGAACCTATCCATCAATCACCATTCAACAAGCTTACATAAAACTAATAAAAAGAGATAAATTGATACAAAAATAAAGAAACAAATCTGTCTTCTTCTCCCTTAAACCAGCCGAACTCCATGGGAGAATGGCTTTCACCATTTTCTTGCATTTTAGCTTCAATTCCTCATGCTTCTCACCCTAAAAGCCCTAACCATCTTCACTAAAATTTACACCCATGATAAGGAGAAGTGTTTAACTGCCAAGAAATTTGAAGAAAGTGAAAAAAATTCTAAGGTTTCAACAAGCCAAGAGAGCGATTAAAGAGGTTAGTGCACTAACCATACCCTTTATCTTTCCTAAGCATGAAAAGCATGCTTGATTTAGTTGAAATGGCATGAAAAGAAAAGAAAACTTGGAATATGTTGAAGTTTCAATTTGTGGTAGCCTTAGGAAGTAAATGAATTTGATGGTTTTGATGATTTTTGTTTTAGTTAGTAAAGATGATTAACGAAGTTTAAGGCATTAGAAATCAAATTGCATGGATGTATGATTGAGATTGAAATTATAAGTTAGGAATTTGACCTAACTTAGATTTTGTATTATTGCTTGGAATTTGATAATGTTGAGATAATTTAATGACCATTAGAAGTGCCAAATATGTCTAATGAAGTTTGTGGAGTTGGGAGAATTGAATTTGGGAGTGTTGATTCTTATGCAGGAAATTTGGACCTTTGAGTCCAATGTATTGTTTGAGCCATAAATGGAGTTGTATAGGTTCAATTCATGCAAGGCCAATTGGACATGAAACTAGACACATAATAGCACAATTTTAGTGTAGAAACCCTGCCCAGAAAACCAAACCAAGTTGACCTAAAATTTGCCCTAATCCAGGTGACTTGCATTCTGCTTGGGCAAAATAACTAAATAAATAGTATTTATTCATTTGGTCATAACTCAGTGTGGAAAGGTCCAATTGAACTGAAATTTTACCAGAAGATGGCTGAGACATATCCCAACAACTTTCATTGAGAACACAAATCCAAATTCTGACCATAACCTAGTCAAATTGCTAACCAAACTTAGGTCACCAAATCTGGCAAAACTAAATTGCCCAAAAATTCTAGGTACAGGTCACTCTGGCCAGTTATGGTAAAATGACCATAACTTGAGCTACAAAACTCCAAATGGAGTGATTCAAAAAGAGAATTAAAGAAGACACAATAAGGAACAACTTTGATGAAGAAAAGTTTGCCCATTTTCCACTGTAAAATTATCCAATGGAACAGTAAACTTAGGTAATCAAAACTAAAAATTTAGAAATGAATCTAGGGGAGTTTAAATTGCAATTGGCAATTAATACCAGCAAATGTAAAACTCAAAATGTGGGATCTTGGTGTAATTAGAATTAACATATCCATTAAGTCTGAAAAAGTCAACATTTTGGTTGGCTAGTAAGGTGAATAGTAGTCAATATGATTAGCAAACTAAGATGAAGACCTAGAAATAATTCTAAGCTTAAATGCTTAGAATTGTATTACAAATGTGGAATATGCATCCTAGTCAAAATTGTTAAAGGGAAATTAAAGTATGAAATTTGGAATCCATGAAATGTTCATTGATTACTTGGAATAGAAATAGAAATTCACCTAAATTACTTAATGAAAATTTCAGTTATGTGAGTATATAGTTAAGATTTGTATTCCTATTGTTAGTAGGTCTAATAAAACATAAGTAATACCACTTGAATATGAAATGAAATTAACCTAGATGGATTGTTGAGTATAAATGGGATGAGGTTTACATTAGGACTTATGTTTCCATTACAAATAAGATAATAACACCTTATATGAGTTATGAATTCATATAAATATTGTAATGAAAAAAAAATGAATCACACGAAAATATGAATGGAACATTAGTTTTCTTTATGAGAGAAAGGAAGAATGTCTTGAGTACAATGGTACATGAACAACATTGTTGTGAATTGTGATCAATACGAATGATATAAGGAATGCATGAATATTATGATGAATGTATAAATTATGGAATTTGTTATGAAATAATTGTGACACCCCTTACCCGACTACAGTGTAGCCGAGCAAATTATGCCACTCAGTGTGCCGAAGCACTCTATTTTATCTTAATTCATTTTTGTCGTAGTTTTGAATATAACTTGTGAAATATAATTCATTTATTGAAATTATAATTTATTTGAGGTTCCGAAAATTTTATAGAAAATCCGGCAAAGTACCGGCTAAAAATGGAGAAAACCGTTCTTCGGAACCTGTGAAAAACACTTCATATATTCTTATTCATTCATCTCAACTCCATTTATCAAAATCTCAATATTTTTCAGTTCACATTCATTTCTCAATCATTCATCTCATTTTTTAATCATGTACAAGTCATAAATAGACATTCACTCTTCCATTCACAAATACAATTTTCATTATTTACATGAACATCAAAATATGTTACATACGTTCAATTACATATGAGAAAATAAACATTAGTTACAAAATACCAAAATGAAACCTAGTGACCTACCAATGCACTGTAGCCTGTGAGGTGACACGGATACTATGCAGAACTGTGAATGGCCTTACCTAACTGTGTTCTACCGGTCCTCTGTCCAAATCTTCAGTACCTACGCGTTGCAAAAGCGACGCGCTAAGCATAAAGCTTAGTGGTGCCAATAATACAAGAAAATATAATATGCAAATAAAAATAACAATTTCCTTGCTATTGTATTCATAGGAATTTGACTAATTACTAACTTATTGTTTAGTCGAGGGCTAATTATGTTTTATGATATTATCTTCTTCATGCATTTCATTAATTATTTTCTTCATGATCTTGAGCTTCTTTGTATTTTTGTAATCATTCCTGATACTTAATTTTCGTATTTTCTTTAATAATCAGTGCCACCACAGTTATACTTTTTCCATGCCCAAGTAACCTATACTGGATGACTGGACTGGATAACGGGTCGTTGGCACCGACACATGATGCCTCGGGCGTCATACCATGGGACGCAAACGTCAACCACGTATGCAGTCAGTATGGCTAAAAAGCTATGATATCACATAATCGGGCATAAAAGCCATGAATACGGGCATAAAAGCCATGAATACGCAATACTGCTAAAACAATACCCTATTGGCATGCCAAACTATCCAAACCAATCTTGTTAGGTATACTAGGGCATTTAATACTTTAAAATTCTTCAATCTTTGAATTTTAACTTTTGGTGACTATTCATTTCATTGGTCAACAAGAAAGTTGACTTTTGCATAGAAAGTAGGTACATTGACTTTGGCACTTCAAACATACCACATTTTTCATTTAAAACTTGTTGGAAGTGATCACCATTACCATTTCTAGGCTTAAACCAAGGGAAACAAAATTTTCAGTTTTTGAAGCTTAACTTTATTGTTCCATTAAGCACTGTTACAGTGGGAATTTGAGGAAATGGTAAACATGAAAGTTGTTCCTTATTTTGTCTAGTTGAATTTCTTTTTTTTGAATCACTCCATTTGGAGTTTTGTAGCTCAAGTTATGGCCAAAATAAGTTTACTGTTCACGTGTACTGTTCATGCTGAAATTTTGGGTTTTGGCAGATTTTGGTCCAACTTTGGTCAGTAATTTGACCAAGTTAAGTTCATAATTTGGTCTAACTTTCTTCATATGAAATGTTCTACTATGCCTTAGGTTTCCATCGGTTCAAGAATCGCCTAAATCCGAGTTTTCTAGAGGGAGTTATAGCCATCCAAACATTACTGCTCAAATGAAAATCTGCAGAGTTGCAGGTTTGATAACTTAACTTTGCTCAATAATTTGAATGGGTTAATGGCATAATTTGGGGTGATGTTCTTCATGAAAGTTGTTTGTCTATATCATATCTTGTTACTGTAAAAATTTCAGGTCAATTTGACCATTCTACAGTGAGTTATGGCCAAATGAACAGTTACTGTTCATTTGGTCATTCTGCAGGGGCTGTTTGCAGGGTATCCGGATTGGGGCCAACTTTTGGTCCTCTTGCTTTGGTCTTTTGGGCATGGTTTCTTCAGCAAAAATGTGCCATTATAAGCCTAGTTTCATGTCCAATTGGCCAAACACCAATTGGACCTACACAGCCAAAGTTATGGCTGTCTAAGTGGACTGAAATCTCAGTCACTCTGCTGCTGTCCTTAGGCAGCCTACACACTCACTTTGCCATGCATTAACTCACTTCAAATTATGATTAACTTGCCTTAAATGGTCACTAATTGACTACTAGAATGTTCATTAATCAATTCCAATGCCAAGTCCAATTTTCACCCTTAAAACCCTAGTTCCCATTATAGGTTTTCACAACATACCTTAATTAACTACTAGTTCATTATCCTTATATTCACATACTTTAAACCTAATCTTTAGTTCACTTCAAGTCCATAAAAAACACTCAATCCTACTCCTTCCTTAAGGCAGCCGAAATCCATGGGCTGCATACACTTAACTTTTATTCATTTGGTTCACAAATTCATACTTATTTTAAGTCATTAACATGGAATAATAGAGATATAAGTGGAATTAGGCACTAACCTCTTGTAGGGCAGAATTTTCCAAGTTTAATCTTCACTTTCTTTCCTTTTCTAGGCTACCAAACACTTCCCAAGAGGTAGAGACAAGTTTTTAATGAAGGTGACTCAGGGTTTAGTAGTGGAATTTCATGGGAAATGGAAGTAATTAAAGGAAACTTTCATGGAGGGTTATGGAGGAGAAACTCACGTTTTGGCTGAAGAAGAAGAAGAAGAGCAGAATTTTTTTGGTCTTCTTTTGACTCTTTTAAGTGATTTAAGAAAGCTTGTTGAATGGTGATTGGTTGGGAGAAGGTAAATGACATCATGTGATGTCATTATCCCTAATTTCCACTATTTTTCTTTTCTTTTCTTCACTACTCATTTTTAATTTAATTTTTAGTAATGTTTATTTATATTTTATGTCATAATAATTATTTACTCAACTGGACAAGTCGGCCAAAAATCACCTCTGAAGGCGAAATGACCAAAATGCCCTCCGTTTGGCTTAACGGGTCAAAATTGTCTGTACCGATTGAAAAATTTTTCTAAATATTTTCTTGGCATTCTAATGCCATAGGAACCTCAATGACCCTTCTCTGGAGTCCCAAAAATTATTTTATGAATTTTTCCCCGGGTCTAGGGCTCCTCGCTATGAACCGCAACTTCCCTCTGGGTTACCCAGCGCTTGGTCACCGGCTCATTTGACTTGGTTGTATATTATTTCTAAAATTTTTCCTAAATTTTTTTTATTAATATTTGAGTTAATTATGGTCCCTTACTTTAGTTTAAATATTTTTCCGACGTTCTAGCCGTCCGACCGACACCGTCACCAACGAGAGAATTTACGGAGTTGCTACCGGGAGGGTGTTACAATAATGGAATCATAAAACACAATATATTAATATTTAATGATATTATGTGCCCTTGTATTGCCTAGACATGTGTGTTAAATTGGATAGATTGGCAAGCCAATAGGGTATTATTTTAGCAGTACTATGAAAGGCTTTATGCCTGTATTCATGGCTTTATGCCTGCATTCATAGCTTTATGCCAGCACTCATGGCTTAATACCCGATTATGTGTTATCATGGCTTTTTAGCCACACTGACTGCATACGTAGTTGATGTTCTGCGTCTCATGGTATGACGGCCCGAGGCACCGCGGTGTCTAATGCCAATGACCCGTTATCCAGTTTAGTTAGCCTGTCATAGGTTACTTGGGCAGTGAAATTTGTTAAAAATAATGTGAATTAAATGAATGAATAAGAAAGAAACTAGAATTAGTTTTAAAATTTTATTTATTATAAAATGATCCAAACACCTAGGAAATATTGAGTGAAAGGATAAAAAGATTAGCAAAATAGATATCATTTAAATAAATTATTACAATTGCATCTTCTGAAATAACATGAATAGAAATGTAGTATACTAATATATTTCGTATTTTGTATATCACTACAATAAATTTAGGAAACAAGCGATTTCAAAGAACAAAATAATATGATAAAAGATAATTAATATTAGGAATTCCATATGAAATGAAAATAATTCTTGATTACGCAAATTAGGTTTTATTCCCATATGTACTTTGTATATTATTTTTTTGTTATATTATTGCACCACTAAGCGGAAATGCTTAGCACGATGGATTTATTTTCTCACGCTGGTACTGAAAGCAAAGCCCAGAAAAAAAATATTAAACAGATATCTTGAAGTTCTGATCTGCATAAGTGTTTGAAGTATTCAAGGTTGTCACTTCCTCTGGTTTCTTCATCGAAAAATAATTGATATTAAATTAAACGAATTCAAAATTAATAAAATAATAAAATAAGATAAGATATGGTGCTCCAGCACCGAATGTAGCACACTTTGCTCGGCTACACTGTAGTCGGGGGAGGGGTGTTACAACAATGGAGTTAGTTGTGTTTTGATTACCATGGTACATGCACAGGCTTAGATTCTCCTCTTATTAGAGGTTAGGTCTAAGTTTTTTATGTTATAGCCCTTTTGGAAGATTCATTATTGTGATGTGTATGTGCACGATGATTCGATCTCGCCGACCATAGGGAGTTAGAATCCGATTTGACCTCCCCGACTATTGGGAGTTAGAATCACCCCGAAGATGGCCCTTTCGGATTAGTCTTGCATAGCTAGTGAGATAAAGAATGGTTTTCGAGATAAAGAATAATTTTTGTGATAAAGAACGATTTTCGAGATAAAGAATGTTTTTGAATAGTAAAGAATTATGATTTCAATTATGATTTATGTATAATTGATCTTGTTGGAATTACCTTAAATGGTTAGTTATGATTTGATAAATTGAATTTCGTGATCAAAGTCATTTTATACAAATGATTTATATTATTGGCAATGAATATTTTGAGCTTTGGAATTTGATGACTATCCAGACTTCCAAATTAATTGCTGTAATTTTTTTTAAGGTATATTGTACTATGTTTTAAATTATAGTTGTACACCACTGAGTTCACCACTCAGCGATAGCTTTGTATGCTTTTGCAGGTGAAAAGAGCATAGAGCAATTGAGTAAACTTCTTTGAAGAGACATTCAAATCAGCTCCAGGTATATCATAGGTATACCCATATACATAGGTTTTGATGTACGCATGTAATAATATGTATGTAAATTATTTGAGCAGCTGTATAAAAACTCTTGTAAAATATTTTGGTATGTAATTAAATGTAAATTATTGTAAATGTAAATTTGAGATTTCATTTACTTGAATAATTTTGTAATATAAATTTTGAGTCTTGTAATCAATGAAATGTTTCTTTATGTTGAGATTAGTTTGAAAATGAATTGATTGTTTATTGAGATTTGAATTGTGAATTGAAATGAAGTTATGTAACACCCCTAAGTTCGGTAGTGCTCTCATTGCTCGGTGACTACAAGTTGTCCTGGACAGCTAGGATGCCTAAAACTACACTTTAATATGAGTGAGGAGACATAAAATAATGAAATACAAGAAAAGAAAATACAAGAAAAACAAAAGAAAAATAATAGCAAAGAAATGTAACAAAGTTAAGCGAGCCGGAAACCCTAGCGATGGGTGACCGCACCGGGAAGCCATGGCGTGGACCGTTGACTAGCCCTGGACTGCGGGGAACCCTGGAAAACATTTTTGGGACTTAAATAGACCCTTATTGAAGAATAAATATCATTAGAAAGATCAAAGAAAAATGAAATAATTAGTACAAAGAAAAGTGAGAAATCGAAAAACAGACAAAACCCAGTGTTACCGAAAAATCGGGAATGCAACCCGAACAGGGGCATTATGGTTAATTGACATCCCGAAGTGTCTTTTGACCTAAATTTCCACTAAAAATAAATAATATTACACTTGGAAAATAAAATGAAAAATTAGTTTAGTGGTACCTAAAGTAAATAGCTAAAATCATGGGTTAATGTGGGATAAATGAACAATTAACATATAATATGATTTAAATGGTGTGAGTGGGGCACTATGGGATTAATATATACTAAGTGGGGCAGGTGTAAGTTCACTATACCCATCAGAAAGTTCATCTTCTCCATTTCCATTAAACATGCCGAATTGAAGGTGAGAGAAAACAACCATGGCCGTTTCACTCAAGCTCTCTTAACTCCCTCCATTTCAACTCCAATCTCTTAGGTTCCTTCATGAAAAATTGTCTACACATCACAAGGAAGGGTTTGATACTAAAATCAAGAAGTTTGGTGAAGGTTTAACAAGTCCCAACCATAAGGTAAGTTAGCATTTTTGAAGATTTCTTTGTTAAACTTTGTGTACATGTTATGGGTGTTGGTTTTGTGAAGGAAATTTTTAAGTTTGAAGAGTTATTGAGATATCCATTTTTGGGCAGCCATGTAGTCATGTATTTGATGAAATAATTGTGCATATATTTGATGGGAAATGATGTTGGTTATGGTGATTTAATAACCTAGTGAATTACTTCATATGTATAAGGTGATTTTTGCACTTGGATGAAAATTGATGATTGTAGGACACTTTGGTATTGAGGAAGAATTTCGACAACTTGAGGATTCTTGAATAAATGTGTGTGTTCATGAAGGTGGTGGCAGAATATTGACATAGAAGTTTGATGGATATGTATATAGATTGATATTGTAAAGTGTATGTAAGATTTGTAATGGTTAGGTGTGTATGTGATTGTACTTAGAACTTTGTAAATGTGAGCTTTAATTGGTGTATTAAGGATAATTGTAATCTGCCCAAAGTGATGTTAATGTAAAGTGGAATATGGTTTTGGTAATGAACCAAAACAGAAATGGTAAGGGGAAGTGCACATATAGTAATGAAGTGTGTAATTGATGTATGTTAAGTAAGGTAGTTAAGGGCAGTGTACATTTTAGCCAATAAGTTTAAATGTGTAACCTCAATTGGTATGAGACCAATTGGAGGTGAAACTAGGCACAAAATGTGCCAACTTTCATTGAGAAAACATACCAAAATTCTGCTTGCAAGGTGACCTAAGAAAATGACAAATTCGGATTAGGTGCAATTAGGACCTGAAAAATGACCAATTGGGCAGCAGTGAGTGTTTAGGCATAACTCACTCAAAACAGGTCCAATTAACCTGAAATTTTAACCATGAATAGTTAAGACCCATACCTACAAGTCTTATGAACACCAAAGCCCAGAAATGACCATAAGCAAGTCAAAAAGCTTGCACAAGTTCGGGTCCAAAAACTGGCCGAACCAGAGTTGACCAAATTGACCTAAAATTGACCTAATTTGATGCCATTTGACCAGCAATAGTATAATGACCATAACTTGGTCTACTTAACTCGGATTGACCTAAAATTTTGCCCCACGTGCAATAAGACATAGATCTACAAGTTTGTAGTTTTGACCGAAACCTGAAAACCAAGGGAACTAGGTCGTCCGGTTAGGTCAAACTAGTATCCCGGAATCCAGCAAGTTGCATTAAAATGCACTGAACAAGGAAATGACTTTGGTAAAACGTACCAACCCTAAAACCCTATCGAATGTGACATATTAATGACACCAAAACCTAATTTACCTAGAACGCATCGAGGGTCGGTATATTAGGTGATTAAGCAAATAAAGGTATTCAGTGAATTGTTTATCGAACATTATCGTTAGAGACAATTTAATTTAGTACTGAAACACTTCAAATTGTGTTTCTCAGTTACCAAAGACTCAGGAAAAAGGAAGGAAACACTGAGTCCAGATCAAGAGACAGTTATCAGAGGTTTGTGCACAACTAGTTTTTAACTAATTTTGTATAGAATATTTCATATGATTAAATGACATATTTTTCTTATGTATTATGTTCAGCAAGCATTGGATTTAATTCAATGATTATTAAAATTATTATAGTATGTATGAATTTAGTCTTGTGAAATGGTATTTCCACAAGTATTAAGCATTGTTATGGATTGAATAAATTATGTCTTGGAAAATTATGATAGAACATGTTTTAAATTGTTATGGTAATTTTCATAGAAAAATGCAAATTTATGATTTGAATTGTGATGAGCATAAAAATTTTTGGATATTAGAATTGACTTTGAATCGAATTATATTGTGATTTATGCTAACTAAATGGATTGTAAGATTGTTATAAATCTCACTATAGATGCTAGAATAGGTTATTACTCTTCTCTCTCATTTGTTGAGAAGATAATGGAGGTAGTTGTGTTTAGATTACCATGGTACGTGCACAGCTTAGATTTTCCTCTAATTTGAGGTTAGATCTAAGTTATTTTATCGTTATGGCCCATTGCGGAAGATTCATTATTGTGATGGTACTGCGCACGATGATTCGACCTCCCGACCATAGGGAGTTAGAATCGATTCGACCTCCCGACCATAGGAGTTAGAATCACATCGAATATGGCCCTTTCGGATTAGTCTTGCATATTTGTTAGTTAAATATTGATTTTTGAGTTACAGTATGTCTTTTGATTGGTAAGAAATTGTGATTTCAATTATGGTTTATGTATAATTGATTTTGTTGAATTACTTAAATGGTTCTTCATGGTTTGATAAATTGAATTTTGTGATCAAAGTCATTTATACAAATGATTTACATTCTTGGCAATCTAATATTTTGAGTTTTGAAATTTGATGAGTATTCAGATTCCCAATTTATTTATCAGAATTTTGTCAATGTATATTGTACTATGTTTTAAATTATAGTTGTGCACCATCGAAGTTCACCACTCAATGATAGCTTTGTATGTCGTCACAGTAAGAAGAGCATAGAGTAGTAAGTAAATTTCCTTGGAGATATATTCTGATCACCTGTGTATATCATAGGTATACCCATGTACATAGGTTTTGATGTATGCATGTAATAATATGTATGTAAATTATTTGAGCAGTTGTATAGAAACTCTTGTAAAATATTTTGGTATGTAATTAAATGTAAATTATTGTAAATGTAAATTTGAGATTTCATTTACTTGAATAGTTTTGTATTATATTTCTTGTATCTCGCTTTGAAAAATCATCATGGATTTGAGTTGAGAAAAATGCTGTGTTGAGAAATATGTTGGAGTTGAGATTTGCAAATACATATTGAAGTGCTTTTTACAGGTTTTCTGAAGAACTGTTTTATCCAAAATACAGAGGGCACTCTGTCAAAATTTTGACAGAAATTCCAAATAATTCAAATGTGTCAATTCTATCACTTCAGTTCAAAAAGGTTTTAACACCTGTAAATAGTGCTCATCACTGTAAAAGAAGTAAGAAAAGTTTTGAAAATCCCTTGTAGTGTATTTAATGGGTTATCAGTAGACGGAGTTGGTAATTCATTAGGTATACTACGGGATCATGTTATGCCTTACAGAGGGGTAGGGTGTGACAAGTTATTGGAGTTGTATTTAAGAAAACATATTGGGAGCATTTTCTTTTGCAGGATTGAAGAACTGTTTTCTCAAAATACAGTCGGCACTTTGCCGAAATTTAAAAAAAAAAAATTATAACACCAGATTTTAATCGATGATTTAAATTTCACGAAAATTGTTTTAAAATCCCTTGTAGTATATCTAATGGGTTATCGGTAGGCGAAGTACGGTAATTCATGAGGTGTACTAGGGGATCATGTTACATCGTACGGGGGAGTAGGGTGTGACATGTTTTGTGGTATCAGAGCAATGGTTTTAAAGCAAATTTCGAACTGTGAATTTGAAATCTTTTTGTCGATAACTACAACTGTTCAAATGTTTGATACATATAATACATTTACATCGTAAATATGAATTAATGGAGAGAAATCTCCTTGTGTTAGTTGTACAGGAAATAGAAAATCCTGTGAAAAGATATGGAAGAGAAGAATGAGACAATAGAATAATCTGTGATGGCAGAAGTACAAGTTGAGGCCCCAGCTCTATAAAGTGTCGAAGGCCCGACTATACCAGTTTTACCGGTACAAATTACTGCACAAATGGCCCAGCAAATGGCCACTTTCTTTTAACAAATGGCTGATACTCTGTCAGCTCAAGCTCAAGCACAAACCCAACTCCCATAAAGGCAGTGTGAAATGGAGAAGAGGGAGAAACATATGGGTCAGAGCTCGAGCAGTAATTTGGGGAAGAGAAAAGAATTTGAGGAGCCCCGAGCTCACGGATATGACAGAGGCAGATCATCAGGGCAAAGAACACCAAAATCTAGTCATTGTACAACCAGAAGTTCCTATTCTGCCCATTTCTGTCATGTTTGTGGTAAGCTACATGGAGGTATTTGTCGTAAGGCCTCTGGTGTCAATCCCTACTCCCCTGTAAGATGTAACATGATCCCGTAGTACACCTAATGATTTATCGTACTTCGCCTATCGATAACCCATTAGATATACTACAATGGATTTTAAAACAATTTTCGTGAAATTTAAATTATCGATTAAAATCTGGTGTTATAAATTTTTTTTTTCAAAATTTTGGCAGAGTGCCGACTGTATTTTGGGAAAACAGTTCTTCAATCCTGCAAAGGAAAATACTCCCAATATGTTTTCTCAAATACAACTCCAATAAACATCATTTCATCTCATTACTCAAATCTCAATAATCAAATCAATTCATTTTCAAACCAGCCTCATCATAAAAGAAACATTTCATTGATTACAAGACTCAAAATTAATATTACAAAACTATTCAAATGAATGAAATCTCAAATTTACATTTACAATAATTTACATTTAATTACATACCAAAATATTTTACAACAGTTTTTATACAACTGCTCAAATAATTTACATACATATTATTACATGCATACATCAAAACCTATGTACATGGGTATACCTGGAGCTAATCTGAATGTCTCTTCAAAGAAACTTACTCAATTGCTCTATGCTCTTTTCACCTGCGACAGCATACAAAGCTATTGCTGAGTGGTGAACTCAGTGGTGCACAACTATAATTTAAAACATAGTACAATATACATTGACAAAATTTATAGCAAATAATTTAGAATTCTGAATACTCATCAAATTCCAAAACTCATAATATTCATTGCCAATAATATAAATCATTTGTATAAAATGACTTTGATCAAGAAATTCAATTTATCAAATCATAACTAACCATTTAAGATAATTCCAACAAAATCAATTATACATAAATCATAATTGAAATTACAATTCTTTACTATTCAAAAATCATTCTTTATCTCAAAAGCCATTCTTTATGTCAAAAACTATTCTTTATCTCACTAACTATGCAAGACTAATCCGAAAGGGCCATCTTCGGGGTGATTCTAACTCCCTATGGTCGGGGAGGTCGAGTCATTGTGCACAATACACATCACAATAATGAAACTTGCAAAAGGGCCATAACATAAAAGAACTTAGATCTAACCTCTAATAAGAGGAGAATCTAAGCCCGTGCGCGTACCATGGTAATCAAAACACAACTAACTCCATTGTCTTCTCAACAAATGAGAGAGACGGGTAATAACCTAGTCAAGCATCTATAGTGAGATATAAAACAATATCACAATCCTTTTAGTGAGCATAAATCACAATACAATTTGATTCAAAGTCAATTATAATATCCAATAATTTTTATGCTCATCACAATTCAAATCATAAATTTGCATTTTTCCATGAAAATTGCCCATCACAATTCAAAACATGTTCTATCACAATTTTCCAAAACATATTTTATTCAATCCACAACAATGCTTAATACTTGTGGAAATACCATTTCACGAAGCTAAATTCATACATACTATAACAATTTCAATAATTATTGAATTAAATCCAATGCTTGTTAAACATAATACATAAGAAAAATATGTCATTTAATCATATAAAATATTTAGAACAAAATTATTTAAAACTAGTTGTGCACAAACCTGATTTGAGTCGTCCCTAGGCCTTGACTCAATGTTTCTTATGCTTTCCAATATCCTTTTCAACTGAAACACACAATTTAAAGTGTTTTAGTACTCAACGAATTTGTTTCTAACAATAAAATCCAATATTTAAATTTTCTTGATACTATTCCCTTCAATTCATCTCATTAGTCAACCTATAATGTTGACCCTTGATGCACTCTAAGTGAGTCAATTCCAATGTTATCAATATGTCACATTTTATAGCCCTTTAGTGTTGGTATATATTACCAAATTCATTTTCAAGTGTATTGCATTTTATTGCAATTTACTGGATTTCAGTGTACTATTTTGACCTAGCCGGACGACCTTGTTACCTCGGTTTTCAGGTTTCGGTCCAAACTACAAACTTGTAGGTCTATGTCTTATTGCACATGGCGCAAAATTTCAGGTCATTTTGAGTTGTGTAGACCAAGTTATGGTCAATTTACCAATGCTGGATAGAATGCACCAAAATGGTAACTTTAGGTCATTTTTAGGTCACTTTTGGTTCGGCTAGTTTTTATACCCGAATTTGTGAAAGCTATTTGACTTGCTTATGGTCATTTATGGGCATTGGTGTCTTCATAAGAATTGTAGATATATGTATAAACTATTCATGGGAAAAATTTCAGGTCAATTGGACATGTTTTGAGTTAGTTATGGCCAAAAAACCAACTACTGCCCAAATGGTTAATTTTTAAGCTTTTAATTCACTAATCCGGATTTGGTCATTTTTCAAGTTACCTTCTAGGCAGAATTTTGGTAAGCTTCCTTCATGAAAGTTGGCACATTTTGTGCCTAGTTTCACCTTCAATTGGTCTCATACCAATTGGAGCCACACACTTAAGGTTCAAAGCCAAAGTGTACACTGCTCTATTACACATTATTTCAACACTTACCAATTACACATTCAATACTTACAAAGTTTACCTTTCATGCCAATTATGATTTGGTACCATAACATTAACACACTTTACATCACATTTTGGACATTTTGGGCAGCTTGTAACCACTCTCAACATACACATTATAACTCAGAATTTTCAAAGTCCAATTATAATAATTTAACCATATGAACATACCCCATTTACATGTCTAAATCCAAACAATTATTCACATACACATGCTGTCACCATAAGCAACATAATTCAACAATATTTTATGAACTTAAACACTTCAATCTACTTCATGAGGCTGCCACAAATTTACACTTACCCATCAACTTCCATTTTTACTTTTCAAGCTTACAAATCAAACTTTATACATGGAATTCAACTTCAATACAATTAAACATTTAAATTAACATGCAAATGACCATTTACATGCAAGGACAAGCTGTTCATGGTGAGGTTTCACGGCTGCCAAAATGCTCAATCACCAATAATTCATCAAACCTCAAATTTCTTCCATAATTCAACTACCCACAACCTTAGTTACACTTTTAATGAAACAAGAATTGAAAATACACACTTACCACTTTTGGACTTCTTCAAAACCTCACCAAATCTCTTTCTTTTTGCTCCCTATAATCTGCCCAAGAGGTATACACCACTTTTAATGAAGAAACTTGCAAGAAACCATGGCTTAATCATGGTAAATGGAGCTTGCATGAAAGGGTGGCCATGGATGGACCTTGGGAGAAAATTTGGTTTGGCCAAATGAAAATTAAGTGAAGAAGATGATGAATGCAGAAAGTTAGTGGATATTTCTGTCCACTTATGATATTATATGAGGAATAATGGTCTACTAACTTAGCTTAATGATAAATTAATGTTAAACTTTTCATTATTCAAAATCTTACCCCAAAAGTTTCCTTATTTATTTTTCATTTAAATTTCATTTTTTTCATGGGGTTTTTTTAATGGACATTTAGGTCAAAAGGTAACTCGGGATGTCAAATAATCACAATGCCCCTATTCGGGTTGCATTCCCGATTTTTCGGTAACACCGAGTTTTTATCGTTTTCTCGATTTCTCGTCTTTCTTTGTACTAATTAATTAATTTTTCTTTGATATTTCTAATGACATTTATACTTCAATAGATATTTATTTAAGTCTTAAAAATATTTTTCAGGGTTCTCCGTGGTCCAGGGCTAGTCAACGGTCCACGCCGTAACTTCTCAGTGTGGTTACCCAGTGCTATGGTTCTCGGCTCGTTTAACTTGGTTACATTTCATTGCTATTATTTTTCCTTTGTTTTTCTTGTATTTTCTTTTCTTGGATTTCATTATTTTATGTCTCCTCACTAATATTTAAGTATAGTTCTTGGTATCCAAGCTGTTCGGACCACACTGGTCACCAGAACAGTAGAACGCACTACCGAACATAGGGGTGTTACATTTGGAGCCTGCTACAATTGTGGAAAGCTTGGACACTTTGTTAGAGATTGTACTAGAGCACCTCGTTCTGCTCTTTGGAGTTCATAGACAGTCAGTCAGAATCGAGATAGAAATAGAGTTGGTACTCCTCACCACCATAACACAGTAAATCAACCCGAATATAGTAGTGTACCAGTCAGAGCGTCCACTATGTGCCAAGGAGAAAGAATAGAAACTTCAGACGTAGCTACTGGTAAGTTCTTAATTTTTGAAAGAAACAATTAGTTATTATTTGATCCCAGCACTACTTAGTTGTGTGCTAGTGTTAGAACTATATGTTCTGGTGCTATTCCTTTACATGGGAATGAATTTTGATGTATTAGTGACTAGTCCTTTAAGATAAAAACTATAATAACAAGTATGATTGACATTAATTTTGGAAGAATTGTTAGCTAAAAGTATTTTCTAACATACCATAAATTATAAAGCTAATTGGCGAGCCTACTTAATGTAAGGCAATAGGACCTAAAAGTAAGTTATAGTAATATAATTACTCTAGATGAGGGCAAAGATGCTACTGTTAATAATTGTCAAGGGATATTGTAATCAGAATCGGTTTAGGATATTAGTGGATTCGAGAAAGATAAGATGTTAGAAAACCTAGTCCATGAGGTTATAACGTAGTGACTATGTAATGTTCTCGATGTTTGTATTGTAAGCTGCAGATTACAGTACTGACACGGGATTATTGTGTAGAGCTACGTGCTTGCATGTGGTACATTAAAATAAGAATATTTGTAAGTAATCTATAAATTGATACAGTTACGCCCGAATAGAGTACTATTACAGGAAATAAATGTAAAAATTTTAGTCTGAAATTTAAAACTTCAGAACTAGTCTGTCAAAAGACTACACTTGTAAGGTAGCTAGAGTCAGTAACTTAGTTACAATAATGTGAACTACCTGCACCACAGTAATTACTATAAGTTTAGAGATATCAGTACGACTTATCATCCTCAGACGGATTGACAGTCAAAACAAGTAATTCAGGTAAATTCTGAAACTCATTGAGTTTGTGTAAATAATGAAATGAAATGATAATAATAACCTGTAAAATGTAATAAGCCCTTGAGAATATACTGAGAACTTGTGTCCTTGAACTGAGGGGAGATGGGATGATACCTCTCACTAATGAAATTGTATACAATAATAAGTGTCAAGCTAGCATACAAATGGCACCCTATGAAACATTGTAAGGGAACGGATAACTATGGATTTTGTGATGAGACTTCCGAGGACACAGAATAGTCATGATGCAGTATGGGTCATAATTGATAGACTAACCAAGTCTGCTCACTTTTTGCCAGTCTGGATGGACTATAGTTGGAGAGATTGGCCAGATTGTACATAAATGAGATTGTAAAACTGCATGGAGTGCCAAGATCGATTGTATCGCATGCAGATCCTAGGTTCACTTCTAGATTCTGGGGTAGTCTTCAAAGAGGCCTAGGAACTAGATTGAACTTCAGCACAGCATTCCACCCATAGAAAGATGGCCAGTCTGAGAGGGTAATTCAGATATTGGAGGATATGCTACAGGCTTGTGCGATTGAGTTTGAAGGTAGTTGGGATATATACTTGCCTTTGATTGAGTTTGCTTATAACAACAGCTACCAATTAAGCATTGGGATGCCACCATATGAAGCTTTGTATTGCAGGAACTGCAGAACTCCCCTATGTTGGGATGAAGTAGGTGAAAGGAAGATGATTGGGCCGAAAATTATTCAGCAGACAGAGGAAAAGATCAGATTGATCAGAGATTAACTCGAGGCTGCATCAGACTATCAGAAGTCCTATGTTGATCTAAAGAGAAGAGATATTGAATATGCAGTGGGTAATAAGGTATTCCTTAAAGTTTCTCCTTGGAAGAGGATTATGAGATTTGGCAGAAAGGGAAAACTGAGTCCTCATTTTATCGGACCATACGAGGTTCTGGAAATAGTGGATCCTTTGGCATATCAGTTAGCATTACCTCCAGAGCTAGAAAGGATACACAGTGTCTTCCATGTGTCCATGTTAAGGAGGTATAGATCTGACCCATCTCATGTACTATCTGTTGAAGAGATTGAGGTAAATCCAGACCTCTCATATGAGGAAGAACTCATAGAAATTCTGGCATATGAGGTGAAGCAGCTGAGGAATAAATAGATACACCTGGTTAAAGTGCTGTGGAACCATCATTCAGGCTAGGAAACTACTTGGGAACGTGAAGAGGATATGAGGAGATAGCACCCACAGCTGTTCAGAGACTAATGCCAGGAAAAATTTCGAGACGAAATTTATTTTAAGGGGGGGAGAATTGTAACACCCCTATGTTTGGTAGTGTGTTCTACTGTTTCAGTGACCAGTGTTATCCGAACAGCTAGGATGCTTAAAACTACATTTAAATGTTAGTGGGGAGACATAAAATAATGAAATACAAGAAAGAAAAATACAAGAAAAACAAAGAAAAAATAATAGCAATGAAATGTAACCAAGTTAAACGAGCCGAGAACCATAGCGATCGGTGACCGCATTGGGAAGTTACGGCGTGGACCGTTGACTAGCCTTGGACTGCGAGGAACCTTAGAAAATATTTTTAAGACTTAAATGAATATCTATTGAAGTATAAATGTCATTAGAAATATAAAAAAAAAAAATTAAATAATTAGTACAAAGAAAAATGAGAAATCGAGAAAACGACAAAACTCGATGTTACCGAAAAATCAGGAATGCAACCCGAATAGGGGCATTGTGGTCATTTGACATCCCAAGTTGCCTTTTGACATAAATTTTCATTAAAAATAAATGATATTACACTTGGAAAATGTCATGAAAAATTAAAATGGTGGTACATAATTTAAATAGAAAAAGAAATGAGGTAAAAAGTGGAAATTGTGAAACTTTAGATTAATTAATCTTAACCACACTTAGTGCTCCACTAAGTGAAGGTAGTGGACATTAAAATATCACAAATGGGACAGCATAAGTCATCTTCAACCTCCAGAATTTGCACCAGCCGAAGCTCTCCCATGAAAGCTTTCATGGCCAAAGTGAAAACACCTCCATGCACCATGATTTAGCCATAAAAAACCTTAAGCTCCCTTCAGTAAACTTGACCTCCATACCTTGGGTAGCATACTAGGAGCAAGAAAGTTAAGTTTTGGTGAGGTTTTGAAGAACTTCAAAAGTGGTAAGTGAGTGTTTTCAATTCTTGTTTCATTAAAAGTGTAACCAAGGTTGTGGGTAGTTGATTTATGGAAGAATTTTTGAAGTATGATGTTTTAATGGAGATGTACATTTTGGCAGCCATGGAAATTCTGTATATGTAGCTTGTTTTTACTTGTTTATGGTTGTCTAAAATGTTGTTATTGATGGCAACATGGATATGTGTATAATGGTTTGAATTTGGACATGTAAATGAGGTATGTCATATGGTTAATTGTTATAATTGGACTTGGAAAAAATTTTGAGTTATAATGTGTTTGTTGAGAGTGGTTACAAGCTGCCAAAATGACAAAAAATGTGAAGTAAAGTGTGTTAATGTTATGGTGCAAACCAGAATTGGCATGGAAGAATTAATTTGGTAAGTGTTGGATGTGTAATTGGTAAGGATAAACAATGTGTAATAGGGCAGTGTACATTTTAGCTTTGAACCTTAAGTTTGTAACTCCAATTGGTATGAGACCAATTGGAGGTGAAACTAGGTACAAAATGTGCCAACTTTCATAAAGGAAGCTTACCTAAATTCTACCTAGAATGTGACTTGAAAAATGACCAAATCCGGATTAGTGACTTGAAAGCCTGAAAATTGACCATTTGGGCAGTAGTTAGTGTTTTGACCATAACTCACTCAAAATAGGTCCAAATGACTTGAAATTTTTAAATAGTTTAGACATATATCTATAATTCTTATGAATACACCAAAGCCCAAAAATGGCCAGAACCAAGCCAAATAGCTTGCACAAGTTTAGGTACCAAAATTGGCCGAACCAAAACTGACCTAAAAATGACCTAAAGTTACCATTTTGGTGCATTCTATCTAGTATTGGTAAATTGACCATAACTTGGTCTACACAACTTAGAATGACCTAAAATTTTGCCCCGCATGCAATAAGACATAGACCTACAAGTTTGTAGTTTGGACTGAAACCCGAAAACAGAGGGAACTAAGTCATCCAGCTAGATCAAAATAGTATACCGAAATCTGGCAAATTGCAATAAAATGCAATATACTTGAAAGTGAATTTGGTAACATGTACTAACACTAAAAGGCTATAAAATGTGACATATTAGTAACATTAAACCTAATTCATCTAGAGTGCATAAAGGGTCAACATTTTAAGTTGACTAAGGAAAATAATAGAATTCAATAAATTAATTATTAAGCCTTATTGTTAGAGACAGTTTAAATGAGTACTGAAACACTTCAATTTGTGTGTTTCAGTTAGCAAAGACTCAGGGGAGGGGAAGGAAACAGTGAGTCAGGACCAAGAGACATTTATCAGAGGTTTGTGCACAACTAGTTTTTAACTGATTTTGTTCTGAATATTTCATATGATTAAATGACATATTTTTCTTATGTATTATGTTTAACAAGCATTGGATTTAATTGAATGATTATTGAAATTATTATTGTATGTATGAATTTAGCTTTGTGAAATGGTATTTCCACAAGTATTAAGCATTGTTGTGAATTGAATAAATTATGTTTTGGAAAATTGTGATAGAACATGTTTTGAATTGTGATGGGCAATTTGCATAGAAAAATGCAAATGTATGATTTGAATTGTGGTGAGCATAAAAATTATTAGATATTGGAATTGACTTTGAATCAAATTGTATTATGATTTTTGCTTACTAAAGGGATTGTGATATTGTTTTATATCTCACTATAGATGCTTGACTAGGTTATTACCCTTCTCTCTCATTTGTTGAGAAGACAATGGAGTTAGTTGTGTTTTGATTACCATGGTACGTGCACAGGCTTAGATTCTCCTCTTATTAGAGGTTAGATCTAAGTTTTTTATGTTATGGCCCTTTTAAAAGATTCATTATTGTGATGTGTACTGTGCACGATGATTCGACCTTCCCTACCATAGGGAGTTAGAATCTGATTCGACCTCCCTGACTATAGGGAGTTAGAATCACCCCGAAGATGGCCCTTTCAGATTAGTCTTGCATAGTTAGTGAGATAAAGAATGGTTTTTGAGATAAAGAACGATTTTCGAGATAAAGAATGTTTTTGAATAGTAAAGAATTGTGATTTCAATTATGATTTATGTATAATTGATTTTATTGGAATTACCTTAAATAGTTAGTTATGATTTGATAAATTGAATTTGGTGATCAAAGTCATTTTATACAAATGATTTATATTATTGGCAATGAATATTTTGAGCTTTGGAATTTGATGACTATCTAGATTTCCAAATTAATTGCTGTAATTTTTATTAAGGTATATTATACTATGTTTTAAATTATAGTTGTGCACCACTGAGTTCACCACTCAGCGATAGCTTTGTATGCTGTCACAGGTGAAAAGAGCATAGAGCAATTGAGTAAACTTCTTTGAAGAGACATTCAGATCAGCTCTAAGTATATCATAGGTATGCCCATGTACATAGGTTTTGATGTATGCATGTAATAATATGTATGTAAATTATTTGAGCAATTGTATAAAAACACTTGTAAAATATTTTGGTATGTAATTAAATGTAAATTATTGTAAATTTAAATTTGAGATTTCATTTACTTGAATAGTTTTGTAATATAAATTTTGAGTCTTGTAATCAATGAAATGTTTCTTTATGTTGAGATTAGTTTGAAAATGAATTGATTGTTTATTGAGATTTGAATTGTGAATTGAAATGAAGTTATTGGAGTTGTATTTGAGAAAACATATTGGGAGCATTTTCTTTTGCAGGATTGAAGAACTGTTTTCTCAAAATACAACCGGCACTTTGCCGAAATTTTGAAAAAAAATTTATAACACCAGATTTTAATCGATGATTTAAATTTCACGAAAATTATTTTAAAATCCCTTATAGTATATCTAATGGGTTATCGGTAGGCAAAGTACGGTAATTCATTAGGTGTACTACAGGATCATGTTACATTTTACGAGGGAGTAGGGTGTGGCAAAGTATTACTTAAATAATTAAGTTTTCATTATTTGTAATTTACACCCCATAATTTCCCTTAATCCCACTTCATTCTAATTTCAATTTTTCATGTAATTTCCAAACTTTAAAACTAATTTATGTAACAACCTAGAAAAAAAAATGCAGAACTTAAAAAATGCAGCAGCCCCCCCCCCCCATTCTCTCTCCCCGACTCCACTCTCCCCCTCACTTTCTCCCTCCCATTTTCGTGCAGCTGGCAAAGACCAAGGTTTGCGAGGTACCGCCGGCCTTCCCCCGTGCCGGAACAACTACCAGGCGGCGGCAGCAGCGAGCAGGAGACAGCAGAAAGAGAAAGAAGGAGAGAGGAAAGAGAGGAGAGAGGGAAAGCGCGCGATCGGGGGCCCGACTTCGCGGCGTCGCCCCGGCCGACTCCGGCGGCCATTTCTGGTGATTCAAAGTGTCACGGACTCCCAAGATGATGAACTTTCAGATGAGACCAGTGGCACCCCGTTTGGTGGTCGGAGGAAAGAGAACCGGCGAGGGAAAGTTGGAAGAAAATCATATGGGTTTCTCGGTTTCCGATCACTTTTCTGGCGATCCGACCATCGGATCGGAAATCCGAGGCCACCAATGGACTCAAGACGACGAGATTTTCGAGATAGGACCGGTTCCGCTTTAATCGAACACTGTTTGAAAAAGGCGATAATCGAACGATCCAGATCGCTTAGTGAGATTTTCGAACTTTTTAAATTTTCAAAATTTAAAAATAATTTTATAATAATTATTAACACAATTTGGACTTAATTTAGGTGCAATCGGATCGAGGATAGCTCACCGGTACTAGGACCGCATTTTCAGCCAGATCCAATTGTCCGATGGCCAGTCTCAGAACGTGGTCAATATTATAGTCAATCTTAGCATTTTCAGACGTTCTGGACGCGTTCTAGGTGTCAGAATTGGCATAGGTAAACTCGAATTCCAAGTTGCTCATTTTTTGCTAATACCGATTTAGAATAAAATTCATAAAATATTCGTGGATGATCAAAAAAATTATAATTCCTTTTGCAATAGTCTTATAATATTATTAAGGACCGCGGGGCAAAATTTTAGAATTTTTAGAGCTTGTTTGAGTAGATTTTAACAAAATGTCAATTATAGGGACTAAAACGTAATTTTTAAGATTTTGAGTATTGTCTGATTTGGGGGGCCCAGAAAGGGCCATGTGATATTGATGAGATGTGATTGTGGAAATTGAGAATTTAAAAGTGTTATTTGAGCCTTTTTGCAGGTTAGGTAGATCCCAGGTATAGGGGAAACTCTGCCGGATTTCCGGCATGAATTAGGTTGTCTATTGCCTCTTTAGAGTTTTATTCTAACTTAGTACTAATAAATTTATAATTTAATTATTAGGTGATCGAGGTCAGCCATTTTTCTGCATCCAGCAGCCACAATAGTCATCGGTGTACTGTGAGTAAAATATTAATTTTAATTGTAATTTCACTATTATTATATGTTCAAGGATGCCCATGCTTCACTTCTATGCATATATCTATATAGATAAACTTTAGGCACGATTTATGTTGCATTCATAACTGTGAAAGTGCCATGTATGTTGTTGTGGTAATTTGGAGCAGTGTGTGTGCATTGGCGTGCGTGTGATGTGGTGTGGACTATGGATAGGACGGGTAGACACGGCTTGAGATCTTCGCTGGGACCCGGTCCTTTGGGGTAGACACGGCTTGAGTTCTTCGCTGGGACCCCGATTTGGTTATTAAGTGGAAGTCCGAGCTGAGTTCTTCGCTGGCACAGTTGGAATTAAGAGAGCTGTATAGGGGATCAGCTCCCATATATTATGATTGATATTATTGGGTGTGTGAGTGCTCCAAATTACCTTTTTGATGTTATGATGTGCAATTGTTGTTGATATTGCATTTTCACTCTACAGGGTGCATTAGCTTTAGGTAGTTATAGAGATTATGGTTAAAATTGATATTTTACTCTCTGAGTCGAACGCTCACTCCTGTTCAATATTTTTCCAGGCCACAGGAGGAGTTATTTTACAGAGCAACCTGTTTTCTTCCTCGCAGGTTTAACGTCGATTATTTAATTGTTTTACTATCTTTTCTAAATTTAAAATCTAGAACTCCGCATGTGTTAGTAATAGTGTGGACCTTGTTAGAAATTGTGTTAATTTAAATTTTTGAGATTAATAAATGAAGATTTGTATGGTATTTAAACAGTTTGTAAATGAGGCAACAGGGTTGAGCTGGGCTCCCCTGATTTTAGTTTCTGAAAATTTCTGGGTTAAATTGGCTCAAAATATTATTATAACAGTTTAATTTAAATTATTTTATATGCATATTGGGCCTAAATTGTGGGCCTGGTTATGGATTTGAGGAATAGTTAGGCTTACTACGGGCCTTGGGGGCTTTAAGCTGGCCCAGGTCCTAGTGCCAGTCCGGCCCAAAGGTTGGGTCGTGACACTTTATTTTCATGGACATTTAGGTCAAAAGTCAACTCTAGGTGTCAATTGACCAAAATGTCCCTATTCGAGTTATATTCCCAATTTTTCAGTAATACCGATTTTTATTTGTTTCTTGATTTTTTATTTTTCTTTATACTAATTTATTAATTTTTTTTTTTGACATTTCTAATGTCAATTATACTTCAATAAGTCTTTAATTATGCCTCGAAACTTAATTCTGAGGGTTCCCCACAGTTCTGAGATCGGCTATTGCCTGCACCGTAACTTCCCCGTGTGGTCACCCATCGCTGCGGTGCTGGCTGGTTTAACTTAGTTTCATTTTCTCTCTTTTATTTTTCCTTAAATTTTCTTGTATTTTCTTTTTATTTATTTCATCATTTTATGCCTGTTTATTATCACTGAAGTGTAGTCCCAGACATTTTGACTTGTTCGGACAGACATTAGGTCACCATGTACAGACTACGTAAAGTGAGGGCGTTATAATTCTTCCCCTCTAAATAAAAATTTCGTCCTCAAAATTTACCAGATGTATCCGTTACTTCCTTACTTCATTTCCTTGTGTTGTTTCATCAATTTTTAGGTTCGGCTTCTCTCTAGCCTTCACGGCATACACCTATGGTGTCACTCTGACTTTGGGCTTTTTAACTGTCTCAGAAGTAGCCTTCTATGAAATCTCAATCATCTCTGCTCTAACTATAGCTCACTGGATACTGTGTCCCACCATTGATACGCATCATGTTGGAGTAGAGACATAGCACTCTCCAGGTTCTGTTCTGACCAATTCTCATACTTACTTTCCTATTTACTTCTCTTTCAATTCCACAACTTAACTTTAATTAATTCATTTCTCAGTCTTATCTTCTTCCTTGACTCAATTCCTTGACTCGACTGTCGAGTTGAAATTTAGCACCTCTTATTATTCCTAATAAATCCGCTATACTTCACTATTACTTTGATTTGGTTCTTTAACCATTCTAGTTAGCATTTTTACTAATATTCATAATATTTCTTTGTTACATTTGAACCAACTATTTAAATTTTCACTTCCACAACTCTTTTATCTATCAATATTCTATAACTTACTTCCTTTTGTACTAAACTATAACATTTTGATATCCTAACTTTTGAGTTTTAAATCCCTAAGTAGGATTTCCAAACTCATTTCTAACAATAAAATTATGTCCTGGCATAACTATACCAAAACAGATGCCGTTGGCAATTATTCTCATCTTGGTGTACTATCGAGTAGTACGTAGCTCTACACAATAATCTCAAGTCAAGATCAGAATCAGAACTTACAAAGACAAACATCAAGAACATTGTATAGTTGCTACGATACATTCCAATAGATAAAATTTTCTTATATCTTATCCGTCTTGTGTTCACTTATATCCTAAACTTATTCTAATTACAATATCCATTAATAATTACTAACTGTAACATCTTTACCCTCGTCTAGAGCAAGTCTATTACTGCAACTTAATTTTAGGTCCTTTTGCCTTACATTAAGTAGGCTCACCAATTAGCTTTATAATTTATGGTGTGTTAGAAAATACTTTTAGCTAACAATTCTTCCAAAATTAATGTCAATCATACTTGTTATTATAGTTTTTATCCTAAAGGATTAGTCACTAATGCATTATAATTTATTTCCCTGTAAAGGAATAGCAACAAAACATATAATTCTAATACTAACATACAAATAAGTAGTGCTGGGATCAAATAATAACTAATTGTTTCATCCAAAATTAAGAACTTACCAGCAGCTACATCCAAAGCTTCTGCTCTTTCTCCTAGGCGCATAGTGGACGTTCTAACTGGTGCGCTACTATGTTCGAGTTGATTTGTTGTAGTCACACCTTACCCCTCTGTAAGGCATAACATGATCCCGTAGAGGCTGGTGCTACTGACCCACTAACATTCGGTAAAGCTGGGGCTTCCCCTTGTGCCTCAGCTTCAACAGACTGCTCAACTGAGCGATCCCCTTCTTCCATTTCAGGCTGAAGTTAGGGTATCTCCTGAACAAGTAACACAAGGAGATTTCCCTCCGTTAGTTCATATTCATGATATAGTGCACTGTATGTAACAAATATGTGACACCCCTTACCCGACTACAGTGTAGCCGAGCAAGTTATGCCACTCAGTGTGCCGGAGCACTCTATTTTATCTTAATTCATTTTTATTGTAGTTTTGAATATAACTTGTGAAATATAATTCATTTATTGAAATTGTAATTTATTTGAGGTTCCGAAAATTTTTAATGAAAATCCAGAAATGCAGGCTAAAAATGGAGAAGCAGTTCTTGAAACTCGTGAAAAACACTTCCAATATTCATGTCTCATCATCTCAAACTCCAATATCAAAATCTCAACAACATTTCTCAATTTGTGTTCTCAATCATCCATTTCTCATAATACTCATATACAAACAGTAAATAAATGCTCAATTTTTGCATTCATAACCATAACTTTCATTATTTACATGAACATCAAAATATTTTACACAGATCCAAATACATATGAGAAGATAAAAATTTAGTTACAAAATGACAAAATGAAACCTAGTATCCTACCAATGCACTGTGGATGGTGAGGTGACACGGACACTATGCAGAACTGTGAACGGCCTTACCCAATCTGTGGTCTACTGGGCCCTCTGTCCAAATCTCCGCATTCACAGCGTTGCAAAGCGACGCTAAGCATAAAGCTTAGTGGTGCCAATAATAAAGAAAATATAATATGCAAGTAAAAATAATAATTTCCTAGCTATTGTGTTCATAAGAAATGAATAATTACTAACTTATTGTTTAGTCGAAGGCTAATTACGTTTTATGATATTAACTTCTTCATGCATTTTGTTAATTATTTCCTTCATGATCTTGAGCTTCTTTGTATTTTATTGTAATCATTCCTGATATTTAATTTTCATATTTTCTTTAATAATCAGCTCAATTATAGTTATACTTTTCCATTCATTTGGTTGCCCAAGTAACCTATACTGGATGACTGGACTGGATAACGGGTCGTTGGCACTGGGCACCGCGGTGCCTCGGGCCGTCATACCATGGGACGCAGAACGTCAACCACGTACGCAGTCAATATAGCTAAAAGCTATGATATCACATAATCGGGCATAAAAGCCATGGATACGGGCATAAAGCCATGAATACAGGCACAAAGGCTTTCCTTTCGCAGTACTGCTAAAACAATACCCTATTGGCATGCCAAACTATCCAAACCAATCTTGTTAGGTATACTAGGGCATTTGATACTTTAAAATTCTTCAATTTGTGAATTTCAAGTTTTGGTGTCACTATTCACTTCATTAGTCAACAAAAAGTTGACTTTTGCATAAACAATAGGTACATTGGTTTTAGTACTCCCAACATACCACATTTTGCATTCAAAACTTGTTGGTATTAAGCATTAATACCATTTCTAAGCTTAAACCAAGGGAAGCAAAATTTTCAGTTTTTGTATCTCAATTTTACTGTTCCATTGGGCACTGTGACAGTAGGAATTTGAGGAAATGGTAAACATGAAAGTTGTTCCTTATTTTGTCTAGTTGAATTTCTTTTTTTGAATCACTCCATTTGGAGTTTTGTAGCTCAAGTCATGGCCAAAATAAGTTTACTGTTCACGTGCACTGTTCATACTGCTATCTTGGGTTCTGGCAGATTTTGATCCAACTTTGGTTAGTAATTTGATCAAGTTAAGTTCCTAATTTGGTCTAACTTTCTTCATATGAAATGTTCTACCATGCCTTAGGTTTCCATCGGTTCAAGAATCGCCTAAATCCGAGTTTTCTAGAGAGAGTTATAGTCATCCAAACATTACTGCTCCAATGAAAATCTGCAGAGTTGCAGGTTTGATAACTTAACTTTGCTCAATAATTTGAATAGATTTTTATTCGATTTAGGTGCTATGAGGAGGTTCACT